>NW_028227341.1:77500-92500 GCF_978045245.1 Mus caroli
GCATGACAGAGAGACAGAGATAGAGACAGAGAGAGACAGAAAGAAACAGAGGGAAACAGAAATTGACAGAGATAGAGACAGAGAGATACAGATAGAGACAAAGAGTGAGACAGAGAGAGAGAGACAAAGAGAGAGACAGAGAGACAGACAGAGACAGAGAGAGACAGATAGAGAGACAGAGCAAGAGACAGAGAGAGACAGAGAGAGAGAGGGAGAGAATGAGACAGAGAGAGACAAAGATAGAGACAGAGTGTGACAGAGAGAGACAGAGATAGAGACAGAGAGAGACAGAGAGAGACAGAGGGAGACAGAAAGAGACAGAGATAGAGACAGAGAGAGAGAGAGAGACAAAGAGTGAGACAGAGAGAGAGACAAAGAGAGAGACAGAGAGACAGACAGAGACAGAGAGAGACAGAGAGAGAGAGACAGAGCGTGACAGAGAGAGACAGAGATAGAGACAGAGAGAGACAGAGAGAGACAAAGAGTGAGACAGAGAGAGACAAAGAGAGAGACAGAGAGACAGACAGAGACAGAGAGAGACAGAGAGACAGAGCAAGAGACAGAGAGAGACAGAGAGAGAGACAGAGAGAGAGACAGAGAGAGACACAGAGAGATAGACAGAGAAAGAGTCAGAGAAATAGAGAGAGACAGAGAGAGACAGAGATAGAGACTGAGAGAGACAGAAAGAGACAAAGAGAGAGACTGAAAGAGAGACAGAGAGACAGACAGAGACAGAGAGAGACATAGACAGAAAGAGAGTCAAAAAGAGAGACAGAGAGAGAGAATGAAAGATAGAGACAAAGGGAGAGACAGAGAGAGACAGAGACAGAGAGAGAGACAGAGAGAGACAGAGATAGAGACAAAGAGAGACAGAGAGAGACACAGAGAGAGACAGAGAGAGACAGAGAGAGACAGAGAGAGACACAGGGAGAGACAGAGAGAGACACAGAGAATGACAGAGAGAGACAGAGAGAGAGACAGAGAGAGACAGAGACATACAGAGAGAAAAACATAGGGAGACAGAGAGAGACACAGAGAGAGACAGAGAGAGGGAAACAAAGAGAGACAAAGAGAGAGACTGAGAGATACAGAGAGAGACAGAGAGAGACAGAGATAGATTGAGAGACAGAGAGAGACAGAGACAGAGAGAGAGACAGAGAGAGACAGAGATAGAGACAAAGAGAGACAAAGAGAGACACAGAGAGAGACACAGTAAGAGACAGAGAGAGACAGAGAGAGAGACAGGGAGAGAGAAAAAGAGAGACAAAGAGAAACAGAGGGAGACAGAGTGAGAGAGACGGAGAGAGAAAGAGAGAGAGACAGAGAGAGACAGAGATAGACAGAGAGGGACAGAGAGAGACACAGAGAGAGACAGAGGGAGAGACAGAGAGAGACAGAGAGAGAGACACAGATAGAGACAGAGAGAGACAGAGACAAAGAGAGAGACAGAGAGAGAAACAGAGACAGAGTGAGAGAGACTGAGAGAGACAGAGAGAGAGACAGAGAAAGACAGAGACATACAGAGAGAGACATAGAGAGACAAATAGAGAGATATACAGAGAGGGAGACAGAGAGAGACAAAGAGAGAGAAAGAGAGATACAAAGAGAGAGACAGAGACAGAGAGAGACAGAGATAGAGACCAGAGAGACAGAGAGACACCGAGAGAGACAGAGGGAGAGAAAGAGAGAGACAGAGAGAGACACAGAGAGAAAGAGGAAGAGAGACACAGAGAGAGATAGAGAGTTACAGAGAGACAGAGAGAGACAGAGAGAGACAGAGTCAGAGATAGAGACAGAGAGAGACAGAGAGAGACACAGAGAGAGACAGAGGGAGAGACAGAGAGAAACAGAGAGAGACACAGAGAGAGACAGAGAGAGAGACAGAGACAAAGAGACAGAGACAGAGGGAGAGAGACTGAGAGAGACAGGGAGATATATAGAGAGAGACAGAGACATACAGAGAGACATAGAGAGACACAGAGAGAGACAGAGAGATACAGAGAGAGAAGAGAGAGAAAGAGAGAGAGAGATAGAGAAAGGGAGAGACAGAGAGAGACAGTGAGAGAGACAGAAAGAGACAGAGAGAGACAGAGAGAGAGCGACAGAGAGAGACAAAGAGAGAGACAGAGAAAGAGACAGATCGAGAGACAGAGAGAGAGCAAAGAGAGAGAGCCAGAGAGAGTCAAAGAGAAAGACAGAGACAGAGAGAAACAGAGAGTGACAAAGAGAGAGAGAGAAAGAGAGAGACAATGAGAGAGACAGAGAGAGAGACAGATAGAGAGACAGAGAGAGACAGAGAGAGACAAAGAGAGAGACAGAGAGAGACAGAGAGAGAGACAGAGAGAGACAGAGAGAGACAAAGAGAGATACAGAGAGAGACAGAGAGAAAGACAAAGAAGGAGACAGAGAGAGAGACAGAGAGAGACAGAGAGAGACACAGAGAGAGACAGAGAGAGATATACAGACAAAGAGAGAGAGAAATAGAGAGAGACAAAGAGAGACAGAGATAGAGACAGAGAGAGACAGAGAGACAAAGAGAGAGACAGAGAGGGAGACAGAGAGACAGACAGAGACAGAGAGAGACAAAGAGAGAGACAGAGAGAGACAGAGAGAGATAGACAGACAAAGAGAGAGAGAAAGAGAGAGACAATGAGAGAGACAGAGAGAGAGACAGAGAGAGACAGAGAGAGACAAAGAGAGAGACAGAGAGAGACAGAGAGACAGAGAGAGACAGAGAGAGACAAAGAGAGATACAGAGAGAGACAGAGAGAAAGACAAAGAAGGAGACAGAGAGAGAGACAGAGAGAGACAGAGAGAGACACAGAGAGAGACAGAGAGAGATAAACAGACAAAGAGAGAGAGGAATAGAGAGAGACAAAGAGAGACAGAGATAGAGACAGAGAGAGACAGAGAGAGACAAAGAGAGAGACAGGGAGGGAGACAGAGAGACAGACAGAGACAGAGACAGATCGAGAGACAGAGAGAGAGCAAAGAGAGAGAGCCAGAGAGAGTCAAAGAGAAAGACAGAGACAGAGAGAAACAGAGAGTGACAAAGAGAGAGAGAGACAGAGAGAGACAATGAGAGAGACAGAGAGAGAGACAGATAGAGAGACAGAGAGAGACAGAGAGAGACAAAGAGAGAGACAGAGAGAGACAGAGAGAGAGACAGAGAGAGACAGAGAGAGACAAAGAGAGATACAGAGAGAGACAGAGAGAAAGACAAAGAAGGAGACAGAGAGAGAGAGACAGAGAGAGACAGAGAGAGACACAGAGAGAGACAGAGAGAGATAGACAGACAAAGTGAGAGAGAAATAGAGAGAGACAAAGAGAGAAAGAGATAGAGACAGAGAGAGACAGAGAGAGACAAAGAGAGAGACAGAGAGGGAGACAGAGAGACAGACAGAGACAGAGAGAGACAGAAAAGAGACAAAGAGAGAAAGAAAGAGAAAGACAGAGAGATAGAGAGAGACAGAGAGAGACACACAGAGAGAAAGACAGAGACAAAGACAGAGACAGAGAGAGACAGAGAGAGGGAGAGAGGGAGACAGAGAGAGACAAAGATAGAGACAGAGCGTGACATAGAGAGACAGAGATAGAGACAGAGAGAGACAGAGAGAAACAGAGGGAGAAAGAAAGAGACAGAGATAGAGACAGAGAGAGAGAGACAAAGAGTGAGACAGAGAGAGAGACAAAGAGACAAAGAGAGAGACAGAGAGAGAGACAGAGAGACAGACAGAGACAGAGAGATACAGAGAGAGAGACAGATAGAGACAGAGAGAGACAGAGAGAGACACAGAGAGAGACAGAGAGAGAAAGAGAGAGAGACAGAGAGGGACAGAAAGAGTCAGAGAGAGACAGAGAGAGAGAGAGAGACAGAAATGAGACAAAGAGAAGGAGACAGAAAGAGACAGAGAGAGAGATAGAGAGAGACAGAGAGAGACACAGAGAGAGACAGAGACAAAGACAGAGACAGAGAGAGACAGAGACAGAGTGAGAAAGATGGAGAGAGACACAGAGAGAGACAGAGAGAGACAGATAGAGAGAGAGGGAGAGAGGGAGACAGAGAGAGACAAAGATAGAGACAGAGAGAGACAGAGAGAGACAGAAAGGGAAATAGAGAGACAGAGAGAGACAGAGAGAGACAGAGGAAGGGAAAGAGAGAGACAGAGAGAGAGACAGAGAGTGACAGAGAGAGAGACAGAGTGTGACAGAGAGAGACAGAGAGAGACAGAGAAAGGGAAAGAGAGAGACAGAGAGAGACACAGAGAGACAGTGGAAGGGAAAGAGAGAGACAGAGAGAGACAGAGAGAGACAGAGAGAGAGACAGAGCGTGACAGAGAGAGACAGAGATAGAGACAGAGAGAGACAGAGAGAGACAAGAGTGAGACAGAGAGAGTGACAAAGTGAGAGACAGAGAGACATACAGAGACAGAGAGAGACAGAGAGAGAGACAGAGCAAGAGACAGAGAGAGAGAGAGACAGAGAGACAGAGACAGAAAGGGAGTCAAACAGAGAAAGATAGAGACAGAAAGAGAGTCAAACAGAGAGACAGAGAGAGAGACAGAGAGAGAGACAAAGGGAGAGACAGAGAGAGACACAGAGAGACAGAGAGCAACAGAGAGAGACACAGAGACAAAGAGAGAGACAGAGAGAGACAGAGACAGAGGAAGAAAGACAGAGACAGAGAGAGAGATGTATAGAGAGAGACAGAGAGAGACAGAGACATAAAGAGAGAGAGACATAGAGAGACAGAGAGAGACACTGAGAGAGACAGAGAGAGAAAGAGATAGAGACAGAGAGAGACAGAGAGAGACAAAGAGAGAGACAGAGAGAGAGACAGAGAGAGACAGAGAGAAAGACAAAGAAGGAGACAGAGAGAGAGAGACAGAGAGAGACAGAGAGAGACACAGAGAGAGACAGAGAGAGATAGACAGACAAAGTGAGAGAGAAATAGAGAGAGACAAAGAGAGAAAGAGATAGAGACAGAGAGAGACAGAGAGAGAGACAGAGAGAGAGGGAAACAAAGAGAGACAAAGAGAGAGACTGAGAGATACAGAGAGAGACAGAGAGAGACAGAGATAGATTGAGAGACAGAGAGAGACAGAGACAGAGAGAGAGACAGAGAGAGACAGAGATAGAGACAAAGAGAGACAAAGAGAGACACAGAGAGAGACACAGTAAGAGACAGAGAGAGACAGAGAGAGAGACAGGGAGAGAGAAAAAGAGAGACAAAGAGAAACAGAGGGAGACAGAGTGAGAGAGACGGAGAGAGAAAGAGAGAGAGACAGAGAGAGACAGAGATAGACAGAGAGGGACAGAGAGAGACACAGAGAGAGACAGAGGGAGAGACAGAGAGAGACAGAGAGAGAGACACAGATAGAGACAGAGAGAGACAGAGACAAAGAGAGAGACAGAGAGAGAAACAGAGACAGAGTGAGAGAGACTGAGAGAGACAGAGAGAGAGACAGAGAAAGACAGAGACATACAGAGAGAGACATAGAGAGACAAATAGAGAGATATACAGAGAGGGAGACAGAGAGAGACAAAGAGAGAGACAGAGAGGGAGACAGAGAGACAGACAGAGACAGAGAGAGACAGAAAAGAGACAAAGAGAGAAAGAAAGAGAAAGACAGAGAGATAGAGAGAGACAGAGAGAGACACACAGAGAGAAAGACAGAGACAAAGACAGAGACAGAGAGAGACAGAGAGAGGGAGAGAGTGAGACAGAGAGAGACAAAGATAGAGACAGAGCGTGACATAGAGAGACAGAGATAGAGACAGAGAGAGACAGAGAGAAACAGAGGGAGAAAGAAAGAGACAGAGATAGAGACAGAGAGAGAGAGACAAAGAGTGAGACAGAGAGAGAGACAAAGAGACAAAGAGAGAGACAGAGAGAGAGACAGAGAGACAGACAGAGACAGAGAGATACAGAGAGAGAGACAGATAGAGACAGAGAGAGACAGAGAGAGACACAGAGAGAGACAGAGAGAGAAAGAGAGAGAGACAGAGAGGGACAGAAAGAGTCAGAGAGAGACAGAGAGAGAGAGAGAGAGACAGAAATGAGACAAAGAGAAGGAGACAGAAAGAGACAGAGAGAGAGATAGAGAGAGACAGAGAGAGACACAGAGAGAGACAGAGACAAAGACAGAGACAGAGAGAGACAGAGACAGAGTGAGAAAGATGGAGAGAGACACAGAGAGAGACAGAGAGAGACAGATAGAGAGAGAGGGAGAGAGGGAGACAGAGAGAGACAAAGATAGAGACAGAGAGAGACAGAGAGAGACAGAAAGGGAAATAGAGAGACAGAGAGAGACAGAGAGAGACAGAGGAAGGGAAAGAGAGAGACAGAGAGAGAGACAGAGAGTGACAGAGAGAGAGACAGAGTGTGACAGAGAGAGACAGAGAGAGACAGAGAAAGGGAAAGAGAGAGACAGAGAGAGACACAGAGAGACAGTGGAAGGGAAAGAGAGAGACAGAGAGAGACAGAGAGAGACAGAGAGAGAGACAGAGCGTGACAGAGAGAGACAGAGATAGAGACAGAGAGAGACAGAGAGAGACAAGAGTGAGACAGAGAGAGTGACAAAGTGAGAGACAGAGAGACATACAGAGACAGAGAGAGACAGAGAGAGAGACAGAGCAAGAGACAGAGAGAGAGAGAGACAGAGAGACAGAGACAGAAAGGGAGTCAAACAGAGAAAGATAGAGACAGAAAGAGAGTCAAACAGAGAGACAGAGAGAGAGACAGAGAGAGAGACAAAGGGAGAGACAGAGAGAGACACAGAGAGACAGAGAGCAACAGAGAGAGACACAGAGACAAAGAGAGAGACAGAGAGAGACAGAGACAGAGGAAGAAAGACAGAGACAGAGAGAGAGATGTATAGAGAGAGACAGAGAGAGACAGAGACATAAAGAGAGAGAGACATAGAGAGACAGAGAGAGACACTGAGAGAGACAGAGAGAGAAAGAGATAGAGACAGAGAGAGACAGAGAGAGACAAAGAGAGAGACAGAGAGAGAGACAGAGAGAGACAGAGAGAAAGACAAAGAAGGAGACAGAGAGAGAGAGACAGAGAGAGACAGAGAGAGACACAGAGAGAGACAGAGAGAGATAGACAGACAAAGTGAGAGAGAAATAGAGAGAGACAAAGAGAGAAAGAGATAGAGACAGAGAGAGACAGAGAGAGAGACAGAGAGAGAGGGAAACAAAGAGAGACAAAGAGAGAGACTGAGAGATACAGAGAGAGACAGAGAGAGACAGAGATAGATTGAGAGACAGAGAGAGACAGAGACAGAGAGAGAGACAGAGAGAGACAGAGATAGAGACAAAGAGAGACAAAGAGAGACACAGAGAGAGACACAGTAAGAGACAGAGAGAGACAGAGAGAGAGACAGGGAGAGAGAAAAAGAGAGACAAAGAGAAACAGAGGGAGACAGAGTGAGAGAGACGGAGAGAGAAAGAGAGAGAGACAGAGAGAGACAGAGATAGACAGAGAGGGACAGAGAGAGACACAGAGAGAGACAGAGGGAGAGACAGAGAGAGACAGAGAGAGAGACACAGATAGAGACAGAGAGAGACAGAGACAAAGAGAGAGACAGAGAGAGAAACAGAGACAGAGTGAGAGAGACTGAGAGAGACAGAGAGAGAGACAGAGAAAGACAGAGACATACAGAGAGAGACATAGAGAGACAAATAGAGAGATATACAGAGAGGGAGACAGAGAGAGACAAAGAGAGAGAAAGAGAGATACAAAGAGAGAGACAGAGACAGAGAGAGACAGAGATAGAGACCAGAGAGACAGAGAGACACCGAGAGAGACAGAGGGAGAGAAAGAGAGAGACAGAGAGAGACACAGAGAGAAAGAGGAAGAGAGACACAGAGAGAGATAGAGAGTTACAGAGAGACAGAGAGAGACAGAGAGAGACAGAGTCAGAGATAGAGACAGAGAGAGACAGAGAGAGACACAGAGAGAGACAGAGGGAGAGACAGAGAGAAACAGAGAGAGACACAGAGAGAGACAGAGAGAGAGACAGAGACAAAGAGACAGAGACAGAGGGAGAGAGACTGAGAGAGACAGGGAGATATATAGAGAGAGACAGAGACATACAGAGAGACATAGAGAGACACAGAGAGAGACAGAGAGATACAGAGAGAGAAGAGAGAGAAAGAGAGAGAGAGAGATAGAGAAAGGGAGAGACAGAGAGAGACAGTGAGAGAGACAGAAAGAGACAGAGAGAGACAGAGAGAGAGCGACAGAGAGAGACAAAGAGAGAGACAGAGAAAGAGACAGATCGAGAGACAGAGAGAGAGCAAAGAGAGAGAGCCAGAGAGAGTCAAAGAGAAAGACAGAGACAGAGAGAAACAGAGAGTGACAAAGAGAGAGAGAGAAAGAGAGAGACAATGAGAGAGACAGAGAGAGAGACAGATAGAGAGACAGAGAGAGACAGAGAGAGACAAAGAGAGAGACAGAGAGAGACAGAGAGAGAGACAGAGAGAGACAGAGAGAGACAAAGAGAGATACAGAGAGAGACAGAGAGAAAGACAAAGAAGGAGACAGAGAGAGAGACAGAGAGAGACAGAGAGAGACACAGAGAGAGACAGAGAGAGATATACAGACAAAGAGAGAGAGAAATAGAGAGAGACAAAGAGAGACAGAGATAGAGACAGAGAGAGACAGAGAGAGACAAAGAGAGAGACAGAGAGGGAGACAGAGAGACAGACAGAGACAGAGAGAGACAAAGAGAGAGACAGAGAGAGACAGAGAGAGATAGACAGACAAAGAGAGAGAGAAAGAGAGAGACAATGAGAGAGACAGAGAGAGACAGAGAGAGACAGAGAGAGACAAAGAGAGAGACAGAGAGAGACAGAGAGACAGAGAGAGACAGAGAGAGACAAAGAGAGATACAGAGAGAGACAGAGAGAAAGACAAAGAAGGAGACAGAGAGAGAGACAGAGAGAGACAGAGAGAGACACAGAGAGAGACAGAGAGAGATAGACAGACAAAGAGAGAGAGGAATAGAGAGAGACAAAGAGAGACAGAGATAGAGACAGAGAGAGACAGAGAGAGACAAAGAGAGAGACAGGGAGGGAGACAGAGAGACAGACAGAGACAGAGACAGATCGAGAGACAGAGAGAGAGCAAAGAGAGAGAGCCAGAGAGAGTCAAAGAGAAAGACAGAGACAGAGAGAAACAGAGAGTGACAAAGAGAGAGAGAGACAGAGAGAGACAATGAGAGAGACAGAGAGAGAGACAGATAGAGAGACAGAGAGAGACAGAGAGAGACAAAGAGAGAGACAGAGAGAGACAGAGAGAGAGACAGAGAGAGACAGAGAGAGACAAAGAGAGATACAGAGAGAGACAGAGAGAAAGACAAAGAAGGAGACAGAGAGAGAGAGACAGAGAGAGACAGAGAGAGACACAGAGAGAGACAGAGAGAGATAGACAGACAAAGTGAGAGAGAAATAGAGAGAGACAAAGAGAGAAAGAGATAGAGACAGAGAGAGACAGAGAGAGACAAAGAGAGAGACAGAGAGGGAGACAGAGAGACAGACAGAGACAGAGAGAGACAGAAAAGAGACAAAGAGAGAAAGAAAGAGAAAGACAGAGAGATAGAGAGAGACAGAGAGAGACACACAGAGAGAAAGACAGAGACAAAGACAGAGACAGAGAGAGACAGAGAGAGGGAGAGAGTGAGACAGAGAGAGACAAAGATAGAGACAGAGCGTGACATAGAGAGACAGAGATAGAGACAGAGAGAGACAGAGAGAAACAGAGGGAGAAAGAAAGAGACAGAGATAGAGACAGAGAGAGAGAGACAAAGAGTGAGACAGAGAGAGACAAAGAGACAAAGAGAGAGACAGAGAGAGAGACAGAGAGACAGACAGAGACAGAGAGATACAGAGAGAGAGACAGATAGAGACAGAGAGAGACAGAGAGAGACACAGAGAGAGACAGAGAGAGAAAGAGAGAGAGACAGAGAGGGACAGAAAGAGTCAGAGAGAGACAGAGAGAGAGAGAGAGAGACAGAAATGAGACAAAGAGAAGGAGACAGAAAGAGACAGAGAGAGAGATAGAGAGAGACAGAGAGAGACACAGAGAGAGACAGAGACAAAGACAGAGACAGAGAGAGACAGAGACAGAGTGAGAAAGATGGAGAGAGACACAGAGAGAGACAGAGAGAGACAGATAGAGAGAGAGGGAGAGAGGGAGACAGAGAGAGACAAAGATAGAGACAGAGAGAGACAGAGAGAGACAGAAAGGGAAATAGAGAGACAGAGAGAGACAGAGAGAGACAGAGGAAGGGAAAGAGAGAGACAGAGAGAGAGACAGAGAGTGACAGAGAGAGAGACAGAGTGTGACAGAGAGAGACAGAGAGAGACAGAGAAAGGGAAAATGAGAGACAGAGAGAGACACAGAGAGACAGTGGAAGGGAAAGAGAGAGACAGAGAGAGACAGAGAGAGACAGAGAGAGAGACAGAGCGTGACAGAGAGAGACAGAGATAGAGACAGAGAGAGACAGAGAGAGACAAGAGTGAGACAGAGAGAGTGACAAAGTGAGAGACAGAGAGACATACAGAGACAGAGAGAGACAGAGAGAGAGACAGAGCAAGAGACAGAGAGAGAGAGAGACAGAGAGACAGAGACAGAAAGGGAGTCAAACAGAGAAAGATAGAGACAGAAAGAGAGTCAAACAGAGAGACAGAGAGAGAGACAGAGAGAGAGACAAAGGGAGAGACAGAGAGAGACACAGAGAGACAGAGAGCAACAGAGAGAGACACAGAGACAAAGAGAGAGACAGAGAGAGACAGAGACAGAGGAAGAAAGACAGAGACAGAGAGAGAGATGTATAGAGAGAGACAGAGAGAGACAGAGACATAAAGAGAGAGAGACATAGAGAGACAGAGAGAGACACTGAGAGAGACAGAGAGAGAAAGAGATAGAGACAGAGAGAGACAGAGAGAGACAAAGAGAGAGACAGAGAGAGAGACAGAGAGACAGACAGAGATAGAGAGAGACAGAGACCGAGACAGAGCGTGACAGAGAGAGACAGAGCTAGAGACAAAGAGAGACAGAGAGAGACAAAGAGTGAGACACAGAGAGAGACAAAGAGAGAGTCAGAGAGACAGACAGAGACAGAGAGAGACAGCGAAAGAGACAGAGCAAGAGACAGAGAGAGACAGAGAGAGAGAGAGGGAGAGAGTGAGACAGAGAGAGACAAAGATAGAGACAGAGAGAGACAGAGAGAGACAGAGACAGAGAGTCAAACAGAGAGAGATAGAGACAGAAAGAGAGTCAAACAGAGAGACAGAGAGAGAGACAAAGAGAGAGACAAAGGGAGAGACAGAGAGAGACAGACAGCGACAGAGAGAGAGACACAGAGAAAAAGAGAGAGACAGAGAGAGACAGAGAGAGACAGAGCATGACAGAGAGACAGAGATAGAGACAGAGAGAGACAGAAAGAAACAGAGGGAAACAGAAATTGACAGAGATAGAGACAGAGAGATACAGAGAGAGACAAAGAGTGAGACAGAGAGAGAGAGACAAAGAGAGAGACAGAGAGACAGACAGAGACAGAGAGAGACAGATAGAGAGACAGAGCAAGAGACAGAGAGAGACATAGAGAGAGAGGGAGAGAATGAGACAGAGAGAGACAAAGATAGAGACAGAGTGTGACAGAGAGAGACAGAGATAGAGACAGAGAGAGACAGAGAGAAACAGAGGGAGACAGAAAGAGACAGAGATAGAGACAGAGAGTGAGAGAGAGAGAGATAAAGAGAGAGACAGAGAGACAGACAGAGACAGAGTGAGACAGAGAGAGAGACAGAGCGTGACAGAGAGAGACAGAGATAGAGACAGAGAGAGACAGAGAGAGACACAGAGAGAGACAGAGAGAGAAAGAGAGAGAGACAGAGAGAGACAGAGAGAGATAGAGAGAGATAGAAAAGAGACAAAGAGAGAGAGACAGAGAAAGACAGAGAGATAGAGAGAGACAGAGAAAGACACAGAGAGAGACAGAGAGAGAGACAGAGATGAAGAGAGACAGAGACAGAGTGACAGAGATTGAGAGAGAGACATAGAGAGAGAGAGAGAGAGAGAGAGAGAGAGAGGGAGAGAGTGAGACAGAGAGAGACAAAGATAGAGACAGAGAGAGACAGAAACAGAAAGAGAGAGACAGAGAGAGACAGAGAGAGACAGAGCATGACAGAGAGACAGAGATAGAGACAGAGAGAGACAGAAAGAAACAGAGGGAAACAGAAATTGACAGAGATAGAGACAGAGAGATACAGATAGAGACAAAGAGTGAGACAGAGAGAGAGAGACAAAGAGAGAGACAGAGAGACAGACAGAGACAGAGAGAGACAGATAGAGAGACAGAGCAAGAGACAGAGAGAGACAGAGAGAGAGAGGGAGAGAATGAGACAGAGAGAGACAAAGATAGAGACAGAGTGTGACAGAGAGAGACAGAGATAGAGACAGAGAGAGACAGAGAGAAACAGAGGGAGACAGAAAGAGACAGAGATAGAGACAGAGAGAGAGAGAGAGACAAAGAGTGAGACAGAGAGAGAGACAAAGAGAGAGACAGAGAGACAGACAGAGACAGAGAGAGACAGAGAGAGAGAGACAGAGCGTGACAGAGAGAGACAGAGATAGAGACAGAGAGAGACAGAGAGAGACAAAGAGTGAGACAGAGAGAGACAAAGAGAGAGACAGAGAGACAGACAGAGACAGAGAGAGACAGAGAGACAGAGCAAGAGACAGAGAGAGACAGAGAGAGAGACAGAGAGAGAGACAGAGAGAGACACAGAGAGATAGACAGAGAAAGAGTCAGAGAAATAGAGAGAGACAGAGAGAGACAGAGATAGAGACTGAGAGAGACAGAAAGAGACAAAGAGAGAGACTGAAAGAGAGACAGAGAGACAGACAGAGACAGAGAGAGACATAGACAGAAAGAGAGTCAAAAGGAGAGACAGAGAGAGAGAATGAAAGATAGAGACAAAGGGAGAGACAGAGAGAGACAGAGACAGAGAGAGAGACAGAGAGAGACAGAGATAGAGACAAAGAGAGACAGAGAGAGAAACAGAGAGAGACAGAGAGAGACAGAGAGAGACAGAGAGAGACACAGGGAGAGACAGAGAGAGACACAGAGAATGACAGAGAGAGACAGAGAGAGAGACAGAGAGAGACAGAGACATACAGAGAGAAAAACATAGGGAGACAGAGAGAGACACAGAGAGAGACAGAGAGAGGGAAACAAAGAGAGACAAAGAGAGAGACTGAGAGATACAGAGAGAGACAGAGAGAGACAGAGATAGATTGAGAGACAGAGAGAGACAGAGACAGAGAGAGAGACAGAGAGAGACAGAGATAGAGACAAAGAGAGACAAAGAGAGACACAGAGAGAGACACAGTAAGAGACAGAGAGAGACAGAGAGAGAGACAGGGAGAGAGAAAAAGAGAGACAAAGAGAAACAGAGGGAGACAGAGTGAGAGAGACGGAGAGAGAAAGAGAGAGAGACAGAGAGAGACAGAGATAGACAGAGAGGGACAGAGAGAGACACAGAGAGAGACAGAGGGAGAGACAGAGATAGACAGAGAGAGAGACACAGATAGAGACAGAGAGAGACAGAGACAAAGAGAGAGACAGAGAGAGAAACAGAGACAGAGTGAGAGAGACTGAGAGAGACAGAGAGAGAGACAGAGAAAGACAGAGACATACAGAGAGAGACATAGAGAGACAAATAGAGAGATATACAGAGAGGGAGACAGAGAGAGACAAAGAGAGAGAAAGGGAGATACAAAGAGAGAGACAGAGACAGAGAGAGACAGAGATAGAGACCAGAGAGACAGAGAGACACAGAGAGAGACAGAGGGAGAGAAAGAGAGAGACAGAGAGAGACACAGAGAGAGAAAGAGGAAGAGAGACACAGAGAGAGATAGAGAGTTACAGAGAGACAGAGAGAGACAGAGAGAGACAGAGTCAGAGATAGAGACAGAGAGAGACAGAGAGAGACACAGAGAGAGACAGAGGGAGAGACAGAGAGAAACAGAGAGAGACACAGAGAGAGACAGAGAGAGAGACAGAGACAAAGAGACAAAGACAGAGGGAGAGAGACTGAGAGAGACAGGGAGATATATAGAGAGAGACAGAGACATACAGAGAGACATAGAGAGACACAGAGAGAGACAGAGAGATACAGAGAGAGAAGAGAGAGAAAGAGAGAGAGAGAGATAGAGAAAGGGAGAGACAGAGAGAGACAGTGAGAGAGACAGAAAGAGACAGAGAGAGACAGAGAGAGAGCGACAGAGAGAGACAAAGAGAGAGACAGAGAAAGAGACAGATCGAGAGACAGAGAGAGAGCAAAGAGAGAGAGCCAGAGAGAGTCAAAGAGAAAGACAGAGACAGAGAGAAACAGAGAGTGACAAAGAGAGAGAGAGAAAGAGAGAGACAATGAGAGAGACAGAGAGAGAGACAGATAGAGAGACAGAGAGAGACAGAGAGAGACAAAGAGAGAGACAGAGAGAGACAGAGAGAGAGACAGAGAGAGACAGAGAGAGACAAAGAGAGATACAGAGAGAGACAGAGAGAAAGACAAAGAAGGAGACAGAGAGAGAGACAGAGAGAGACAGAGAGAGACACAGAGAGAGACAGAGAGAGATATACAGACAAAGAGAGAGAAATAGAGAGAGACAAAGAGAGACAGAGATAGAGACAGAGAGAGACAGAGAGAGACAAAGAGAGAGACAGAGAGGGAGACAGAGAGACAGACAGAGACAGAGAGAGACAAAGAGAGAGACAGAGAGAGACAGAGAGAGATAGACAGACAAAGAGAGAGAGAAAGAGAGAGACAATGAGAGAGACAGAGAGAGACAGAGAGAGACAGAGAGAGACAAAGAGAGAGACAGAGAGAGACAGAGAGAGAGACAGAGAGAGACAGAGAGAGACAAAGAGAGATACAGAGAGAGACAGAGAGAAAGACAAAGAAGGAGACAGAGAGAGAGAC
>NW_028227341.1:102500-110000 GCF_978045245.1 Mus caroli
AGAGAGACACAGGAAGGGAAAGAGAGAGACAGAGAGAGACAGAGAGAGACAGAGAGACAGAGAGACAGACAGAGACAGAGAGAGAGAGAGACAGAGATAGAGACAGAGAGACACAGAGAGAGACAGAGAGAGAAAGAGAGAGAGACAGAGAGAGACAGAGAGAGACAGAGAGAGAGAGACAGAAAAGAGACAAAGAGAGAGAGACAGAGAAAGACAGAGAGATAGAGAGAGACAGAGAAAGACACAGAGAGAGACAGAGGGAGAGACAGAGATGAAGAGAGACAGAGAGAGACAGAGACAGAGTGACAGAGACTGATAGAGAGACATAGAGAGAGAGAGAGAGAGAGGGAGAGAGTGAGACAGAGAGAGACAAAGATAGAGACAGAGAGAGACAGAGAGAGACAGAGAGAGACAAAGAGTGAGACACAGAGAGAGACAAAGAGAGAGTCAGAGAGACAGACAGAGACAGAGAGAGACAGCGAAAGAGACAGAGCAAGAGACAGAGAGAGACAGAGAGAGAGAGAAAGGGAGAGAGTGAGACAGAGAGAGACAAAGATAGAGACAGAGAGAGACAGAGAGTGAGACTGAGACAGAGACAGAGAGTCAAACAGAGAGAGATAGAGACAGAAAGTGAGTCAAACAGAGAGACAGAGAGAGACAGAGAGAGACAGAGAGAGAGAGACAGAGCGTGACAAAGAGAGACAGAGATAGAGACAGAGAGAGACAGAGAGACAAGAGTGAGACAGAGAGAGAGAGACAAAGTGAGAGACAGAGATACAGACAGAGACAGAGAGAGACAGAGAGAGACAGAGCAAGAGACAGAGAGAGAGAGAGAGAGACAGAGACAGAAAGAGAGTCAAACTGAGAAAGATAGAGACAGAAAGAGAGTCAAACAGAGAGACACAGAGAGAGACAGAGAGAGAGACAAAGGGAGAGACAGAGAGAGACAGAGAGAGACGGAGAGCGACAGAGAGAGACACAGAGACAAAGAGAGAGACAGAGAGAGACAGAGACAGAGGAAGAAAGACAGAGACAGAGAGAGAGAGATAGAGAGAGAGACAGAGAGAGACAAAGACATAAAGAGAGAGAGACATAGAGAGACAGAGAGAGACACAGATAGAGACAGAGAGAGATAGACAGAGAAAGAGACAGAGAAATAGAGAGAGACAGAGAGAGACAGAGAGAGAAAGAGATAGAGACAAGGAGAGACAGAGAGAGACAAAGAGAGAGACACAGAGAGAGACAGAGAGACAGACAGAGACAGAGAGAGACAGATAGAGAGACAGATATAGAGACAGAGAGACAGATAGAGATAGAGAGAGACAGAGACCGAGACAGAGCGTGACAGAGAGAGACAGAGATAGAGACAGAGAGAGACAGAGAGAGACAAAGAGTGAGACAGAGAGAGAGACAAAGAGAGAGTCAGAGAGACAGATAGAGACAGAGAGAGACAGAGAAAGAGACAGATCAAGAGACCGAGAGAGACAGAGAGAGAGAGAGGGAGATAGAGAGATACAGAGAGAGACAGAGAGAGACAAAGAGAGAGACAGATAGAGAGACAGAGAACAAAGAGAGGGACAGAGAGAAACAGAGACAGAGTGAGAGAGACTGAGAGAGAGACAGAGAGAGACAGAGACAGATTGAGAGAGACTGAGAGAGACAGAGAGAGATACAGAGAGACAGAGACAAAGAGAGAGACAGAGAGAGACAGAGAGATACAGAGAGTGACAGAGACAGAGAGAGACTGAGAGAGACAGAGAGAGACAGAGAGAAACAGAGAGACAGAGACAAAGAGAGAGACAGAGAGAGACAGAGACAGAGTGAGATAGACTTAGCTAGACAGAGACACCGAGAGAGACAGAGAGAGACAGAGAGAGACAGAGATAGAGACAGAGAGAGAGAGACAGAGAGAGACAGAGAGAGATAGAGAGATACAGAGAGAGACAGAGAGAGACACAGAGAGAGACAGAGAGAGACAGAGAGAGACAAAGATAGAGACAGAGAGAGAGAGACAGAGAGAGAGACAGAGAGAGACAGAAGAGCGACAGATAGAGAGACAGAGAGAGACAGAAAGAGACAGAGAGAGACAGAGAGAGAGACAGAGAGAGAGACAGAGTGAGACAGAGAGAGAGACAGAGACAGAGACAGAGAGAGACAAAGAGAGAGACAGATAGAGAGACAGAGAGAGACAGACAGAGACAGAGAGAGACAGAGTGAGACAGAGAGAGAGACAGAAAGAGACAGAGAGAGAGACAGAGACAGAGACAGAGAGACAGAAAACAGACAAAGAGAGAGAGACAGAGAGAGACAGAAAGAGACAGAGAGAGATAGAGAGAGGCAGCTAGAGACACAGAGAGAGACAGAGAGAGAGACAGAGAGAAAGAGAGAGACAGAGAGAGACAGAGACAGAGTGAGAGAGACTGAGAGAGACAGAGAGAGACACAGATAGAGACAAAGAGAGACAGAGAGAGACAGAGAGAGACAGAGAGAGACAGAGAGAGATGGATTTAGAAAAAGAGAAAGACAGAGAGAGACAGAGTGTGAGACAGAGAGAGACAGAGAGATACAGAGGGAGACAGAGAGAGACAGAGAGATACAGAGAGAGACAGAGAGAGACACAGAGAGAGATAGAGAGAGATACAGAGGGAGACAGAGAGAAAGAGAGAGACAGAGAGAGACAGAAACAGAGTGATAGAGACTGAGAGAGACAGAGAGAGACACAGATAGAGACAGAGAGAGACAGAGAGAGACAGATAGAGACAGAGAGAGACAGAGAGAAACAGCGAGAGACCGAGAGAGATGGATTTAGAAACAGAGAAAGACAGAGAGAGAGACAGAGAGAGAGACAGAGTGAGACAGAGAGAGAGACAGAGAGAGACCGAGAGAGACAGAGAGATACAGAGAGAGACAGAGAGAGACACAGAGAAAGACAGAGAGAGACAGAGAGATACAGAGAGAGACAGAGAGAGACACAGAGAGAGACAGAGAGAGACAGAGAGAGACAAAGATAGAGACAGAGAGAGAGATACAGAGAGAGACAGAGAGAAAGAGAGAGACAGAGAGACAGAGACAGAGTGAGAGAGACTGAGAGAGACAGAGAGAGACAGAGATAGAGACAGAGAGAGACAGAGAGAGACAGAGAGAGACAGAGATAGAGACAGAGAGAGACAGAGTGAGACAGATAGAGACAGAGAGGTACAGAGAGAAACAGAGAGAGACAGAGAGAGACACATAGAAAGACAGAGAGAGACGGATTTAGAAACAGAGAAAGACAGAGAGAGAGACAAATTGAGAGACAGAGAGAGACAGAAACAGACAGAGAGAGAGATAGAGAGACAGAGAAAGATATGGAGAGAGACAGAGAGATACAGAGACACAGAGAGATACAGAGAGAGACAGATATAGAGACAGAGAGAGAATCAGAGAGAGTCTGAGATACATAGAGAGACAGAGAGAGACAGAAATAGAGACAGAGAGAGACAGAGAGACAGAGAGAGACAGAGAGAGAGACAGAGAGACAGACAGAGTCACAGAGAGAGACAGAGAGAGGGGAAGACAGAGAGAGACAAAGAGAGAGACAGAGAGATACAGAGAGAGACAAAGAGAGAGACAGAGATAGAGGCAGAGAGAGAGAGACAGACAGAGACAGAGAGAGACAGAGTGATACACAGAGAGAGACAGAAAGAGAGACAGAGAGACAGAAAATAGACAAAGGGAGAGATGCAGAGAGACACAGAAAGTGACAGAGATAGAGATAGAGAGAGACAGAAAGAGACACAGAGAGAGACAAAGAGAGAGACAGAGACAAAGAGAGAGACAGAGAGAGACAGAGACAGAGAGAAAGAGATTGAGAGAGACAGAGAGAGAGACAGAGAGAGACAGAGACAAAGAGACAGACAGAGAGAGACAGAGACAGAGTGAGATAGACTGAGAGAGAAAGAGAGAGACACAGAGAGAGACAGAGAGAGATAGAGAGAGACAGAGATAGAGACAGAGAGAGAGAGACAGAGAGAGACAGAGAGAGACAGAGAGATACAGAGAGAGAGAGAGACAGACACAGGGAAAGACACAGAGAGACAGAGAGAGACAGAGAGATACAGAAATATACACAGAGAGAGAGAGAGAGAAAGAGAGACAGAAAGCGACAGAGAGAGAGACAGAGAGAGCCAAAGAGAGAGACAGAGAGAGAGACAGAGAGAGACAGACAGAGACAGAGTGAGACAGAGAGATACAGAGAAAGAGACAGAGAGAGACAGAAAGCGACAGAGAGAGAGAGACAGAGAGAGACAGAGAGAGAGTTAGAGAGAGACAGAGAGAGACACAGAGAGAGGCAGAGAGAAGACAGAGACGAAGAGAGAGATAGAGAGAGACAGAGAAAGAGTGAGAGAGAATGAGAGAGACAGAGAGAGAGACAAGGAGAAACAGAGACAGAGTGAGAGAGACTGAGAGGGACAGAGAGAGACACAGAGAGAGACAGAGTGAGGCAGAGGGAGATGGAGATAGAGACACAGAGAGAGAGAGACAAAGAGAGAGACAGAGAGTGACAGAGAGAGAGACAGAGAGAGACAGAGAGATAAAGAGAGAGACAGAGAGAGAGAAAGAGAAAGAAAGAAAAAATACAAAGAGAGAGAGACGGAGAGAGACAGAAAGAGACAGAGAGAGAGAGATAGAGAGAGACAGAGAGAGACACAGAGAGAGACAGATAGAGAGACAGAGAATAAAGAGAGAGACAGAGAGAGACAGAGACAGAATGAGAGAGAATGAGAGAGAGTCAGAGACAAAGAGAGAGACAGAGAGAGACAGAGACAGAGTGAGAGAGAGACAGAGACAGATTGAGAGAGACTGAGAGAGACAGAGAGAGAGAGACAGAGAGACAGAGACAAAGAGAGAGACAGAGAGAGACAGAGAGATACAGAGAGAGACAGATAGAGACAGAAAGGGGCTGAGAGAAACAGAGAGAGACAAAGAGAAACAGAGAGACAGAGACAAAGAGAGAGACAGAGAGAGACAGTGACAGAGTGAGATAGACTTAGAGAGACAGAGACACCGAGAGAGACAGAGAGAGACAGAGAGAGACAGAGATAGAGACAGAGAGAGAGACAGAGAGAGACAGAAAAAGACAGAGAGAGATAGAGAGATACAGGGAGAGACAGAGAGAGACACAGAGAGAGACAGAGAGAGACAGAGAGAGACAAAGATAGAGACAGAGAGAGAGAGAGACAGAGAGAGAGACACAGAGAGACAGAGAGAGCGACAGATAGAGAGACAGAGAGAGACAGAAAGAGACAGAGACAGAGAGAGAGACAGAGAGAGAGACAGAGAGAGAAAGAGAGAGAGAGACAGAGACAGAGAGAGACAAAGAGAGAGACAGATAGAGAGACAGAGAGAGACAGACAGAGACAGAGAGAGACAGAGAGAGACAGAGACATAAAGAGAGAGAGACATAGAGAGACAGAGAGAGACACAGAGAGAGACAGAGAGAGATAGACAGAGAAAGAGACAGAGAAATAGAGAGAGACAGAGAGAGACAGAGAGAGAAAGAGATAGAGACAGAGAGATACAGAGAGAGACAAAGAGAGAGACACAGAGAGAGACAGAGAGACAGACAGAGACAGAGAGAGACAGAGAGAGAGAGACAGATAGAGACAGAGAGAGACAGAGAGAGACACAGAGAGAAACAGAGAGAGAAAGAGAGAGAGACAGCAAGAGACAGAGAGAGAGAGAGAGACAGAGACAGAAAGAGAGTCAAACAGAGAAAGATAGAGACAGAAAGAGAGTCAAACAGAGAGACACAGAGAGAGACAGAGAGAGAGACAAAGGGAGAGACAGAGAGAGACAGAGAGAGAGACAGAGAGAGACAGAGAGAGACAGAGAGAGACAGATAGAGAGACA
Source organism: Mus caroli (assembly GCF_978045245.1). Classification (NCBI taxonomy): domain Eukaryota; kingdom Metazoa; phylum Chordata; class Mammalia; order Rodentia; family Muridae; genus Mus; species Mus caroli. The sequence goes on from NW_028227341.1 coordinate 108,393, forward strand.
GAGAATAAAGAGAGAGACAGAGAGAGACAGAGACAGAATGAGAGAGAATGAGAGAGAGTCAGAGACAAAGAGAGAGACAGAGAGAGACAGAGACAGAGTGAGAGAGAGACAGAGACAGATTGAGAGAGACTGAGAGAGACAGAGAGAGAGACAGAGAGACAGAGACAAAGAGAGAGACAGAGAGAGACAGAGAGATACAGAGAGAGACAGATAGAGAAAGAGAGAGACTGAGAGAAACAGAGAGAGACAAAGAGAAACAGAGAGACAGAGACAAAGAGAGAGACAGAGAGAGACAGAGACAAAGTGAGATAGACTTAGAGAGACAGAGACACCGAGAGACAGAGAGAGACAGAGAGAGACAGAGAGAGACAGAGAGAGAGACAGAGAGAGACAGAGAGAGACAGAGAGAGATAGAGAGATACAGAGAGAGACAGAGAGAGACACAGAGAGACAGAGAGAGCGACAGATAGAGAGACAGAGAGAGACAGAAAGAGACAGAGAGAGACAGAGAGAGAGACAGAGAGAGACAGAGAGAGAGAGACAGAGACAGAGAGAGACAAAGAGAGAGACAGAGAGAGACAGAGACAGAGTGAAAGAGATTGAGAGAGACAGAGAGAGAGACAGAGAAAAAGAGAAAGACAGAGAGACAGAGACAGAGTGAGATAGACTGAGAGAGAAAGAGAGAGACAGAGAGAGAGACAGAGAGAGACAGAGAGAGACAGAGATAGAGACAGAGAGAGAGTGAGACAGAGAGAGACAGAGAGATACAGAAATAGAGACACACACAGAGAGAGAAAGAGAGACAGAGAGAGACAAAGAGAGAGACAGAGAGAGAGACAAAGAGAGACAAAGAGAGAGACAGAGAGAGAGACAGAGACAGACAGAGACAGAGTGAGACAGTGAGATACAGAGAAAGAGACAGAGAGAGACAGAGAGAGACAGAAACCGACAAAGAGAGAGAGAGACAGAAAGAGACAGACAGAGAGTTAGAGAGAGACAGAGAGAGACAAAGAGAGAGACAGATAGAGAGACAGAGAACAAAGAGAGGGACAGAGAGAAACAGAGACAGAGTGAGAGAGACTGAGAGAGAGACAGAGAGAGACAGAGACAGATTGAGAGAGACTGAGAGAGACAGAGAGAGATACAGAGAGACAGAGACAAAGAGAGAGACAGAGAGAGACAGAGAGATACAGAGAGTGACAGAGACAGAGAGAGACTGAGAGAGACAGAGAGAGACAGAGAGAAACAGAGAGACAGAGACAAAGAGAGAGACAGAGAGAGACAGAGACAGAGTGAGATAGACTTAGCTAGACAGAGACACCGAGAGAGACAGAGAGAGACAGAGATAGAGACAGAGAGAGAGAGACAGAGAGAGACAGAGAGAGATAGAGAGATACAGAGAGAGACAGAGAGAGACACAGAGAGAGACAGAGAGAGACAGAGAGAGACAAAGATAGAGACAGAGAGAGAGAGACAGAGAGAGAGACAGAGAGAGACAGAAGAGCGACAGATAGAGAGACAGAGAGAGACAGAAAGAGACAGAGAGAGACAGAGAGAGAGACAGAGAGAGAGACAGAGTGAGACAGAGAGAGAGACAGAGACAGAGAC
>NW_028227341.1:115000-117500 GCF_978045245.1 Mus caroli
GTGACAGAGAGAGAGACAGAGAGAGACAGAGAGATAAAGAGAGAGACAGAGAGAGAGAAAGAGAAAGAAAGAAAAAATACAAAGAGAGAGAGACGGAGAGAGACAGAAAGAGACACAGAGAGAGAGATAGAGAGAGACAGAGAGAGACACAGAGAGAGACAGATAGAGAGACAGAGAATAAAGAGAGAGACAGAGAGAGACAGAGACAGAATGAGAGAGAATGAGAGAGAGTCAGAGACAAAGAGAGAGACAGAGAGAGACAGAGACAGAGTGAGAGAGAGACAGAGACAGATTGAGAGAGACTGAGAGAGACAGAGAGAGAGAGACAGAGAGACAGAGACAAAGAGAGAGACAGAGAGAGACAGAGAGATACAGAGAGAGACAGATAGAGACAGAAAGGGGCTGAGAGAAACAGAGAGAGACAAAGAGAAACAGAGAGACAGAGACAAAGAGAGAGACAGAGAGAGACAGTGACAGAGTGAGATAGACTTAGAGAGACAGAGACACCGAGAGAGACAGAGAGAGACAGAGAGAGACAGAGATAGAGACAGAGAGAGAGACAGAGAGAGACAGAAAAAGACAGAGAGAGATAGAGAGATACAGGGAGAGACAGAGAGAGACACAGAGAGAGACAGAGAGAGACAGAGAGAGACAAAGATAGAGACAGAGAGAGAGAGACAGAGAGAGAGACACAGAGAGACAGAGAGAGCGACAGATAGAGAGACAGAGAGAGACAGAAAGAGACAGAGACAGAGAGAGAGACAGAGAGAGACAGAGAGAGAAAGAGAGAGAGAGACAGAGACAGAGAGAGACAAAGAGAGAGACAGATAGAGAGACAGAGAGAGACAGACAGAGACAGAGAGAGACAGAGAGAGACAGAGACATAAAGAGAGAGAGACATAGAGAGACAGAGAGAGACACAGAGAGAGACAGAGAGAGATAGACAGAGAAAGAGACAGAGAAATAGAGAGAGACAGAGAGAGACAGAGAGAGAAAGAGATAGAGACAGAGAGATACAGAGAGAGACAAAGAGAGAGACACAGAGAGAGACAGAGAGACAGACAGAGACAGAGAGAGACAGAGAGAGAGAGACAGATAGAGACAGAGAGAGACAGAGAGAGACACAGAGAGAAACAGAGAGAGAAAGAGAGAGAGACAGCAAGAGACAGAGAGAGAGAGAGAGAGACAGAGACAGAAAGAGAGTCAAACAGAGAAAGATAGAGACAGAAAGAGAGTCAAACAGAGAGACACAGAGAGAGACAGAGAGAGAGACAAAGGGAGAGACAGAGAGAGACAGAGAGAGAGACAGAGAGAGACAGAGAGAGACAGAGAGAGACAGATAGAGAGACAGAGAATAAAGAGAGAGACAGAGAGAGACAGAGACAGAATGAGAGAGAATGAGAGAGAGTCAGAGACAAAGAGAGAGACAGAGAGAGACAGAGACAGAGTGAGAGAGAGACAGAGACAGATTGAGAGAGACTGAGAGAGACAGAGAGAGAGACAGAGAGACAGAGACAAAGAGAGAGACAGAGAGAGACAGAGAGATACAGAGAGAGACAGATAGAGAAAGAGAGAGACTGAGAGAAACAGAGAGAGACAAAGAGAAACAGAGAGACAGAGACAAAGAGAGAGACAGAGAGAGACAGAGACAAAGTGAGATAGACTTAGAGAGACAGAGACACCGAGAGACAGAGAGAGACAGAGAGAGACAGAGAGAGACAGAGAGAGAGACAGAGAGAGACAGAGAGAGACAGAGAGAGATAGAGAGATACAGAGAGAGACAGAGAGAGACACAGGGAGAGACAGAGAGAGACAGAGAGAGACAAAGATAGAGACAGAGAGAGAGAGAGACAGAGAGAGAGACACAGAGAGACAGAGAGAGCGACAGATAGAGAGACAGAGAGAGACAGAAAGAGACAGAGAGAGACAGAGAGAGAGACAGAGAGAGACAGAGAGAGAGAGACAGAGACAGAGAGAGACAAAGAGAGAGACAGAGAGAGACAGAGACAGAGTGAAAGAGATTGAGAGAGACAGAGAGAGAGACAGAGAAAAAGAGAAAGACAGAGAGACAGAGACAGAGTGAGATAGACTGAGAGAGAAAGAGAGAGACAGAGAGAGAGACAGAGAGAGACAGAGAGAGACAGAGATAGAGACAGAGAGAGAGTGAGACAGAGAGAGACAGAGAGATACAGAAATAGAGACACACACAGAGAGAGAAAGAGAGACAGAGAGAGACAAAGAGAGAGACAGAGAGAGAGACAAAGAGAGACAAAGAGAGAGACAGAGAGAGAGACAGAGACAGACAGAGACAGAGTGAGACAGTGAGATACAGAGAAAGAGACAGAGAGAGACAGAGAGAGACAGAAACCGACAAAGAGAGAGAGAGACAGAAAGAGACAGACAGAGAGTTAGAGAGAGACAGAGAGAGACAAAGAGAGAGACAGACAGAAGACAGAGACAAAGAGAGAGATAGAGAGAGACAGAGAAAGAGTGAGAGAGA
>NW_028227341.1:122500-125000 GCF_978045245.1 Mus caroli
CAAAGAGAGAGACAGAGAGACAGACAGAGACAGAGAGAGACAGAGAGACAGAGCAAGAGACAGAGAGAGACAGAGAGAGAGACAGAGAGAGACACAGAGAGATAGACAGAGAAAGAGTCAGAGAAATAGAGAGAGACAGAGAGAGAGAGATAGAGACTGAGAGAGACAGAGAGAGAAAAAGAGAGAGACTGAGATAGAGACAGAGAGACAGACAGAGACAGAGAGAGACAGAGACAGAAAGAGAGTCAAAAAGAGAGACAGAGAGAATGAAAGATAGAGACAAAGGGAGAGACAGAGAGAGACAGAGAGAGACAGAGAGCGACAGAGAGAGACACAGAGACAAAGAGAGAGACAGAGAGAGACAGAGATAGAGGGAGAGAGACTGAGAGAGACAGAGAGAGACATAGAGAGAGACAGAGAGAGACACAGACATACAGAGAGAGAGACATAGAGAGACAGAGAGAGACAGAGAGAGAGACAAGGAGAGATAGACAGAGAAAGAGATAAATAGAGAGAGACAGAGAGAGACAGAGATAGAGACAGAGAGAGACAGAGAGAGACAAAGAGAGAGACAGAGAGAGAGACAGAGAGACAGACAGAGACAGAGAGAGACAGAGAGAGAGACAGAGATAGAGACAGAGAGAGACAGAGACACAGAGAGAGATAGAGAGAAAGAGAGAGAGACAGAGAGAGACAGAGAGAGAGACAGAAAAGAGACAAAGAGAGAGAGACAGAGAAAGACAGAGAGATAGAGAGAGACAGAGAAAGACACAGAGAGAGACAGAGAGAGAGACAGAGATGAAGAGAGACAGAGAGAGACAGAGACAGAGTGACAGAGACTGAGAGAGAGACATAGAGAGAGAGAGAGAGAGAGGGAGAGAGAGGGAGACAGAGAGAGACAAAGATAGAGACAGAGAGAGACAGAGAGAGAGACAGAAAGGGACAGAGAGAGACAGAGAGAGACAGAGAGACAGAGAAAGGGAAAGAGAGAGACAGAGAGAGACAGAGAGAGACAGAGAGAGAGACAGAGCGTGACAGAGAGACAGAGATAGAGACAGAGACAGAAAGAAACAGAGGGAAACAGAAATTGACAGAGATAGAGACAGAGAGATACAGAGAGAGACAAAGAGTGAGACAGAGAGAGAGACAAAGAGAGAGACAGAGAGACAGACAGAGACAGAGAGAGACAGATAGAGAGACAGAGCAAGAGACAGAGAGAGACAGAGAGAGAGAGGGAGAGAATGAGTCAGAGAGAGACAAAGATAGAGACAGAGTGTGACATATAGAGACAGAGATAGAGACAGAGAGAGACAGAGAGAAACAGAGGGAGACAGAAAGAGACAGAGATAGAGACAGAGAGTGAGAGAGAGAGAGAGATAAAGAGAGAGACAGAGAGACAGACAGAGACAGAGTGAGACAGAGAGAGAGACAGAGCGTGACAGAGAGAGACAGAGATAGAGACAGAGAGAGACAGAGAGAGACAAAGAGTGAGACAGAGAGAGAGACAAAGAGAGAGTCAGAGATACAGACAGAGACAGAGAGAGACAGAGAGACAGAGCAAGAGACAGAGAGAGACAGAGAGAGAGAGAGAGAGATAGAGAGAGACCAAGATAGAGACAGAGAGAGACTTAGAGAGAGACAGAGACAGAGAGTCAAATAGAGAGAGATAGAGACAGAAAGAGAGTCAAACAGAGAGACAGAGAGAGAGACAGAGAGAGAGACAAAGGGAGAGACAGAGAGAGACAGAGAGAGACAGAGCGACAGAGAGAGGCACAGAGACAAAGAGAGAGACAGAGAGTGATAGCAACAGAGAGAGACAGAGAAATTGAGAGAGACAGAGAGACAGAGAGAGACAGAGATTGAGACAGAGAGAGACAGAGAGAGACAAAGAGAGAGATAGAGAGAGACAAAGAGAGAGAAAGAGAGACAGACAGAGAAAGAGAGAGACAGAGAGAGAGACAGAGCGTGACAGAGGGAGACAGAGATAGAGACAGAGAGAGACAAGAGTGAGACAGAGAGAGAGACAAAGTGAGAGACAGAGAGACAGACAGAGACAGAGTGAGACAGAGAGAGAGACAGAGCAAGAGACAGAGAGAGAGAGAGACAGAGAGAGAGACAGAGACAGAAAGAGAGTCAAACAGAGAAAGATTGAGACAGAAAGAAAGTCAAACAGAGAGACAGAGAGAGAGACAGAGAGAGAGACAAAGGGAGAGACAGAGAGAGACAGAGAGAGACAGAGCGCGACAGAGAGAGACACAGAGACAAAGAGAGAGACAGAGAGAGACAGAGACAGAGGAAGAAAGACAGAGACAGAGAGAGAGATAGAGAGAGAGAGAGAGAGACAGAGACATAAAGAGAGAGAGACATAGAGAGACAGAGAGAGACACATAGAGAGACAGAGAGAGAAAGAGATAGAGACATAGAGAGACAGAGAGAGACAAAGAGAGAGACAGAGAGAGAGACAGAGAGACAGACAGAGACAGAGAGAGACACAGAGAGA
>NW_028227341.1:130000-137500 GCF_978045245.1 Mus caroli
AGACAGAGATAGAGTGAGACAGTGAGATACAGAGAAAGAGACAGAGAGAGACAGAGAGAGACAGAAACCAACAAAGAGAGAGAGAGACAGAGAGAGACAGAGAGAGAGTTAGAGAGAGACAGAGAGAGACACAGAGAGAGGCAGACAGAAGACAGAGACAAAGAGAGAAATAGAGAGAGACAGAGAAAGAGTGAGAGAGAATGAGAGAGACAGAGAGAGAGACAAGGAGAAACAGAGACAGAGTGAGAGAGACTGAGAGAGACAGAGAGAGATACAGAGAGAGACAGAGTGAGACAGAGATAGATGGAGATAGAGACACAGAGAGAGAGAGAGACAAAGAGAGAGACAGAGAGCGACAGAGAGAGAGACAGAGAGAGACAGAGAGATAAAGAGAGAGACAGAGAGAGAGAAAGAGAAAGAAAGAAAAAAGACAAAGAGAGACAGAGAGAGACAGAAAGAGACAGAGAGAGAGATAGAGAGAGACAGAGAGAGACACAGAGAGAGACAGATAGAGAGACAGAGAACAAAGAGAGGGACAGAGAGAGACAGAGACAGAGTGAGAGAGACTGAGAGAGAGACAGAGAGAGACAGAGACAGATTGAGAGAGACTGAGAGAGACAGAGAGAGATACAGAGAGACAGAGACAAAGAGAGAGACAGAGAGAGACAGAGAGATATAGAGAGTGACAGAGACAGAGGGAGACTGAGAGAGACAGAGAGAGACAGAGAGTAACAGAGAGACAGAGACAAAGAGAGAGACAGAGAGAGACAGAGACAGAGTGAGATAGACTTAGAGAGACAGAGACACCGAGAGAGACAAGGATAGAGACAGAGAGAGAGACAGAGAGAGACAGAGATAGAGACAGAGAGAGACAGAGAGATAGAGAGATACAGAGAGAGACAAGAGAGACACAGAGAGAGACAGAGAGACAGAGAGAGAGACAAAGAGAGATAGACAGAGAAAGAGATGAATAGAGAGAGACAGAGAGAGACAGAGATAGAGACAGAGAGAGACAGAGAGAGACAAAGAGAGAGACAGAGAGAGAGACAGAGAGACAGACAGAGACAGAGAGAGACAGAGAGAGAGAGACAGAGATAGAGACAGAGAGAGACAGAGAGAGAAACAGAGAGAGACAGAGAGAGAAATAAAGAGAGACAGAGAGAGACAGAGAGAGAGACAGAAAAGAGACAAAGAGAGAGAGACAGAGAAAGACAGAGAGATAGAGAGAGACAGAGAAAGACACAGAGAGAGACAGAGAGAGAGACAGAGATGAAGAGAGACAGAGAGAGACAGAGACAGAGTGTCAGAGACTGAGAGAGAGACATAGAGAGAGAGAGAGAGAGAGGGAGAGAGGGAGACAGAGAGAGACAAAGATAGAGACAGAGAGAGACAGAGAGAGAGACAGAAAGGGAAAGAGAGAGATAGAGAGAGACAGAGAGACAGAGAAAGGGAAAGAGAGAGACAGATAGAGACATAGAGAGACAGAGAGAGAGACAGAGCGTGACAGAGAGACAGAGATAGAGACAGAGAGAGACAGAAAGAAACAGAGGGACACAGAAATTGACAGAGATAGAGACAGAGAGATACAGAGAGAGACAAAGAGTGAGACAGAGAGAGAGAGACAAAGAGAGAGACAGAGAGACAGACAGAGACAGAGAGAGACAGATAGAGAGACAGAGCAAGAGACAGAGAGAGACAGAGAGAGAGAGGGAGAGAATGAGACAGAGAGATATAAAGATAGAGACAGAGCGTGACATAGAGAGACAGAGATAGAGACCGAGAGAGACAGAGAGAAACAGAGGGAGACAGAAAGAGACAGAGATAGAGACAGAGAGTGAGAGAGAGAGAGACAAAGAGAGGGACAGAGAGACAGACAGAGACAGAGTGAGACAGAGAGAGAGACAGAGCGTGACAGAGAGAGACAGAGATAGAGACAGAGAGAGACAGGAGAAACAGAGAGAGAAAGAGAGAGACAGAAAGAGACAGAGAGAGAGATAGATAGAGACAACGAAAGACACAGAGAGAGACGAGAGAGAGACAGTGACAAAGAGAGAGACAGAGAGAGACAGAGACAGAGTGAGACAGAGTGATACACAGAGACAGACAGAAAGAGAGACAGAGAGACAGAAAACAGACAAAGGGAGAGATGCAGAGAGAGACAGAAAGAGACAGAGATAGAGATAGAGAGAGACAGAAAGAGACACAGAGAGAGACAAAGAGAGAGACAGAGACACAGAGAGAGACAGAGAGAGACAGAGACAGAGTGAAAGAGATTGAGAGAGACAGAGAGAGAGACAGAGTGAGACAGAGACAAAGAGAAAGACAGAGAGAGACAGAGACAGAGTGAGATAGACTGAGAGAGACAGAGAGAGACAGAGAGAAACAGAGAGAGACAGAGAGATACAGAGAGAGACAGAGAGAGACACAGAGAGAGACAGAGAGAGACAGAGAGAGACAGAGAGAGACAAAGATAGAGACAGAGAGAGAGATACAGAGAGAGACAGAGAGAAAGAGAGAGATAGAGAAAGACAGAGACAGAGTGAGAGAGACTGAGAGAGACAGAGAGAGACACAGATAGAGACAGAGAGAGACAAAGAGAGACAGAGATAGAGACAGAGAGAGACACAGAGAGAGACAGATAGAGACAGAGAGAGACAGAGAGAAACAGAGAGAGATAGAGAGAGACACAGAGAGAGACAGAGAGAGACGGATTTAGAAACAGAGAAAGACAGATAGAGAGACAGAGAGAGAGGCAGAGAGAGACAAAGAGAGAGACAGAGAGAGAGACAGAGAGAGACAGACAGAGACAGAGTGAGACAGTGAGATACAGAGAAAGAGACAGAGAGAGACAGAGAGAGACAGAAACCGACAAAGAGAGAGAGAGACAGAGAGAGACAGAGAGAGAGTTAGAGAGAGGCAGAGAGAGACACAGAGAGAGGCAGACAGAAGACAGAGACAAAGAGAGAAATAGAGAGAGACAGAGAAAGAGTGAGAGAGAATGAGAGAGACAGAGAGAGAGACAAGGAGAAACAGAGACAGAGTGAGAGAGACTGAGAGAGACAGAGAGAGACACAGAGAGAGACAGAGTGAGACAGAGATAGATGGAGATAGAGACACACAGAGAGAGAGACAAATAGAGAGACAGAGAGCGACAGAGAGAAAGACAGAGAGAGACAGAGAGATAAAGAGTGAGACAGAGAGAGAGAAAGAGAAAGAAAGAAAAAAGACAAAGAGAGAGAGACAGAGAGAGACAGAAAGAGACAGAGAGAGAGATAGAGAAAGACAGAGAGAGACACAGAGAGAGACAGATAGAGAGACAGAGAACAAAGTGAGGGACAGAGTGAGACAGAGACAGAGTGAGAGAGACTGAGAGAGAGACAGAGAGAGACAGAGACAGATTGAGAGAGACTGAGAGAGACAGAGAGAGATACAGAGAGACAGAGACAAAGAAAGAGACAGAGAGAGACAGAGAGATACAGAGAGTGACAGAGACAGAGAGAGACTGAGAGAGACAGAGAGAGACAGAGAGTAAGAGAGAGACAGAGACAAAGAGAGAGACAGAGAGAGACAGAGACAGAGTGAGATAGACTTAGAGAGACAGAGACACCGAGAGAGACAGAGAGAGACAAAGAGAGACAGAGATAGAGACAGAGAGAGAGACAGAGAGAGACAGAGAGAGAGAGACAGAGAGAGACAGAGAGAGATAGAGAGATACAGAGAGAGACAGAGAGACACAGAGAGAGAGACAGAGAGACAGAGAGAGAGACAAAGAGAGATAGACAGAGAAAGAGATAAATAGAGAGAGACAGACAGAGACAGAGATAGAGACATAGAGAGACAGAGAGAGACAAAGAGAGAGACAGAGAGAGACAGAGAGACAGACAGAGACAGAGAGAGACAGAGAGAGAGAGAGACAGAGATAGAGACAGAGAGAGACAGAGAGAGACACAGAGAGAGACAGAGAGAGAAAGAGAGAGAGACAGAGACAGACAGAGATAGAGACAGAAAAGAGACAAAGAGAGAGAGACAGAGAAAGACAGAGAGATAGAGAGAGACAGAGAAAGACACAGAGAGAGACAGAGAGAGAGACAGAGATGAAGAGAGACAGAGAGAGACAGAGACAGAGTGACAGAGACTGAGAGAGAGACATAGAGAGAGAGAGAGAGAGAGAGAGAGAGAGAGGGAGTGAGTGAGACAGAGAGAGACAAAGATAGAGACAGAGAGAGACAGAGAGAGAGACAGAAAGGGAAAGAGAGAGAGACAGATAAAGACAGAGAGATAGAGAGAGACAGAGAAAGACACAGAGAGAGACAGAGAGAGAGACAGAGAGAGATAGAGAGATACAGAGAGAGACAGAGAGAGACACAGAGAGAGACAGAGAGACAGAGAGAGAGACAAAGAGAGATAGGCAGAGAAAGAGATAAATAGAGAGAGACAGAGAGAGACAGAGATAGAGACAGAGAGAGACAAAGAGAGAGACAGAGAGACACACAGAGACAGAGAGAGACAGAGAGAGAGAGACAGAGATAGAGACAGAGAGAGACAGAGAGAGACACAGAGAGAGACAGAGAGAGAAAGAGAGAGAGACAGAGAGAGACAGAGAGAGACAGAGAGAGAAACAGAAAACAGACAAAGAGAGAGAGACAGAGAAAGACAGAGAGATAGAGAGAGACAGAGAAAGACACAGAGAGAGACAGAGAGAGAGACAGAGATGAAGAGAGACAGAGAGAGACAGAGACAGAGTGACAGAGACTGAGAGAGAGACATAGAGAGAGAGAGAGAGAGGGAGTGAGTGAGACAGAGAGAGACAAAGATAGAGACAGAGAGAGACAGAGAGAGAGACAGAAAGGGAAAGAGAGAGAGAGAGAGACAGAGAGACAGAGAAAGGGAAAGAGAGAGACAGATCGAGACAGAGAGAGACAGAGAGAGAGACAGAGCATGACAGAGAGACAGAGATAGAGACAGAGAGAGAGAAAGAAACAGAGGGAAACAGAAATTGACAGAGATAGAGACAGAGAGATACAGAGAGAGACAAAGAGTGAGACAGAGAGAGAGAGACAAAGAGAGAGACAGAGAGACAGACAGAGACAGAGAGAGACAGATAGAGAGACAGAGCAAGAGACAGAGAGAGACAGAGAGGGAGAGAATGAGAAAGAGAGAGACAAAGATAGAGACAGAGCGTGACATAGAGAGACAGAGATAGAGACAGAGAGAGACAGAGAGAAACAGAGGGAGACAGAAAGAGACAGAGATAGAGACAGAGAGTGAGAGAGAGAGAGACAAAGAGAGAGACAGAGAGACAGACAGAGACAGAGTGAGACAGAGAAAGAGAGACAGAGCGTGACAGAGAGAGACAGAGAGAGACAGAGAGAGACAGAGAGAGAAAGAGAGAGACAGAAAGAGACAGAGAGAGAGATAGATAGAGACAACGAAAGACACAGAGAGAGACGAGAGAGAGACAGTGACAAAGAGAGAGACAGAGAGAGACAGAGACAGAGTGAGACAGAGTGATACACAGAGAGAGACAGAAAGAGAGACAGAGAGACAGAAAACAGACAAAGGGAGAGATGCAGAGAGAGACAGAAAGAGACAAAGTTAGAGATAGAGAGAGACAGAAAGAGACACAGAGAGAGACAAAGAGAGAGACAGAGACAAAGAGAGAGACAGAGAGATACAGAGACAGAGTGAAAGAGATTGAGAGAGACAGAGAGAGACAGAGAGAGACAGAGACAAAGAGAAAGACAGAGAGAGACAGAGACAGAGTTAGATAGACTGAGAGAGACAGAGAGAGACAGAGAGAGAGACAGAGAGAGACAGAGAGAGACAGAGAGATACAGAGAGAGACAGAGAGAGACACAGAGAGACAGAGAGAGACAAAGATAGAGACAGAGAGAGAGATACAGAGAGAGACCGAGAGAAAGAGAGAGATAGAGAGACAGAGACACAGTGAGAGAGACTGAGAGAGACAGAGAGAGACACAGATAGAGACAGATAGAGACAGAGAGAGACAGAGAGAAACAGAGAGAGATAGAGAGAGACACAGAGAGAGACAGAGAGAGACAAAGAGAGAGACAGAGAGAGAGACAGAGAGAGACAGACAGAGACAGAGTGAGACAGTGAGATACAGAGAAAGAGACAGAGAGAGACAGAGAGAGACAGAAACCGACAAAAGAGAGAGAGACAGAGAGAGACAGAGAGAGACAGAAACCGACAAAGAGAGAGAGAGACAGAGAGAGACAGAGAGAGAGTTAGAGAGAGACAGAGAGAGACACAGAGAGAGGCAGACAGAAGACAGAGACAAAGAGAGAAATAGAGAGAGACAGAGAAAGAGTGAGAGAGAATGAGACAGAGAGAGAGACAAGGAGAAACAGTAACAGAGTGAGAGAGACTGAGAGAGACAGAGAGAGACACAGAGAGAGACAGAGTGAGACAGAGATAGATGGAGATAGAGACACAGAGAGAGAGAGACAAAGAGAGAGACAGAGAGCGACAGAGAGAGAGACAGAGAGAGACAGAGAGATAAAAAGAGAGACAGAGAGAGAGAAAAAGAAAGAAAGAAGAAAGACAAAGAGAGAGAGACAGAGAGAGACAGAAAGAGACAGAGAGAGAGATAGAGAGAGACAGAGAGAGACACAGAGAGAGACAGATAGAGAGACAGAGAACAAAGAGAGGGACAGAGAGAGACAGAGACAGAGTGAGAGAGACTGAGAGAGACAGAGAGAGACAGAGACAGATTGAGAGAGACTGAGAGAGACAAAGAGAGATACAGAGAGACAGAGACAAAGAGAGAGACATAGAGAGACAGAGAGATACAGAGAGTGACAGAGACAGAGAGAGACTTAGAGAGACAGAGAGAGACAGAGAGAAACAGAGAGACAGAGACAAAGAGAGAGACAGAGAGAGACAGAGACAGTGAGATAGACTTAGAGAGACAGAGACACTGAGAGAGACAGAGAGAGACAGAGAGAGACAGAGATAGAGACAGAGAGAGAGACAGAGAGAGACAGAGAGAGAGACAGAGAGAGAAGGAGAGAGATAGAGATACAGAGAGAGAGAGACACAGAGAGAGACAGAGAGAGACATAGATAGAGACAGAGAGAGACAGAGAAAGAGTCAGAGAGAGACAGAGAGAGCGACAGATAGACAAATAGAGACAGAAAGAGACAAAGAGAGACAGAGAGAGAGACAGAGAGAGAGACAGAGAGAGACAGAGAGAGAGACAGAGACAGAGAGAGACAAAGACAGAGACAGATAGAGAGACAGAGAGAGACAGACAGAGAGAGAGAGAGACAGAGAGAGACAGAGAGAGAGACAGAAAGAGACAGAGAGAGAGACAGAGACAGAGACAGAGAGAGACAGAAAACAGACAAAGAGAGAGAGACAGAGAGAGACAGAAAGAGACAGAGAGAGATAGAGAGAGGCAGCTAGAGACACAGAGAGAGACAGAGAGAGAGACAGAGAGAAAGAGAGAGACAGAGAGAGACAGCGACAGAGTGAGAG
>NW_028227341.1:140000-142500 GCF_978045245.1 Mus caroli
GAGAGACAGAGAGAGACAGAAACCGACAAAAGAGAGAGAGACAGAGAGAGACAGAGAGAGACAGAAACCGACAAAGAGAGAGAGAGACAGAGAGAGACAGAGAGAGAGTTAGAGAGAGACAGAGAGAGACACAGAGAGAGGCAGACAGAAGACAGAGACAAAGAGAGAAATAGAGAGAGACAGAGAAAGAGTGAGAGAGAATGAGACAGAGAGAGAGACAAGGAGAAACAGTAACAGAGTGAGAGAGACTGAGAGAGACAGAGAGAGACACAGAGAGAGACAGAGTGAGACAGAGATAGATGGAGATAGAGACACAGAGAGAGAGAGACAAAGAGAGAGACAGAGAGCGACAGAGAGAGAGACAGAGAGAGACAGAGAGATAAAAAGAGAGACAGAGAGAGAGAAAAAGAAAGAAAGAAGAAAGACAAAGAGAGAGAGACAGAGAGAGACAGAAAGAGACAGAGAGAGAGATAGAGAGAGACAGAGAGAGACACAGAGAGAGACAGATAGAGAGACAGAGAACAAAGAGAAGGACAGAGAGAGACAGAGACAGAGTGAGAGAGACTGAGAGAGACAGAGAGAGACAGAGACAGATTGAGAGAGACTGAGAGAGACAAAGAGAGATACAGAGAGACAGAGACAAAGAGAGAGACATAGAGAGACAGAGAGATACAGAGAGTGACAGAGACAGAGAGAGACTTAGAGAGACAGAGAGAGACAGAGAGAAACAGAGAGACAGAGACAAAGAGAGAGACAGAGAGAGACAGAGACAGTGAGATAGACTTAGAGAGACAGAGACACTGAGAGAGACAGAGAGAGACAGAGAGAGACAGAGATAGAGACAGAGAGAGAGACAGAGAGAGACAGAGAGAGAGACAGAGAGAGAAGGAGAGAGATAGAGATACAGAGAGAGAGAGACACAGAGAGAGACAGAGAGAGACATAGATAGAGACAGAGAGAGACAGAGAAAGAGTCAGAGAGAGACAGAGAGAGCGACAGATAGACAAATAGAGACAGAAAGAGACAAAGAGAGACAGAGAGAGAGACAGAGAGAGAGACAGAGAGAGACAGAGAGAGAGACAGAGACAGAGAGAGACAAAGACAGAGACAGATAGAGAGACAGAGAGAGACAGACAGAGAGAGAGAGAGACAGAGAGAGACAGAGAGAGAGACAGAAAGAGACAGAGAGAGAGACAGAGACAGAGACAGAGAGAGACAGAAAACAGACAAAGAGAGAGAGACAGAGAGAGACAGAAAGAGACAGAGAGAGATAGAGAGAGGCAGCTAGAGACACAGAGAGAGACAGAGAGAGAGACAGAGAGAAAGAGAGAGACAGAGAGAGACAGCGACAGAGTGAGAGAGACTGAGAGCGACAGATAGAGACACAGATAGAGACAAAGAGAGACAGAGAGAGACAGAGATAGAGACAGAGAGAGACAGAGAGAAAGAGACTGAGAGAGACAGAGAGATACATAGAGAGACAGAGAGAGACACAGAGAGAGACAGAGAGAGACAGAGAGAGACAGAGAGAGATGGATTTAGAAACAGAGAAAGACAGAGAGAGAGACAGAGTGAGAGACAGAGAGAGACAGAGAGAGACACAGAGAGAGACAGAGAGAGACAGAGAGAGACAAAGATAGAGACAGAGAGAGAGATACAGAGGGAGACAGAGAGAAAGAGAGAGACAGAGAGAGACAGAAACAGAGTGATAGAAACTGAGAGAGACAGAGAGAGACACAGATAGAGACCGAGAGAGACAGAGAGAGACAGATAGAGACAGAGAGAGACAGAGAGAAACAGAGAGAGACAGAGAGAGATGGATTTAGAAACAGAGAAAGACAGAGAGAGAGACAGAGAGAGAGACAGAGAGAGACAGAGAGAGAGACAGAGAGAGACAGAGAGATACAGAGAGACAGAGAGAGACACAGAGAGACAGAGAGAGACAGAGAGATACAGAGAGAGACAGAGAGAGACACAGAGAGAGACAGAGAGAGACAGAGAGAGACAAAGATAGAGACAGAGAGAGAGAGATACAGAGAGAGACAGAGAGAGACAAAGATAGAGACAGAGAGAGAGAGATACAGAGAGAGACAGAGAGAAAGATAGAGACAGAGAGGTATAGAGAGAAACAGAGAGAGACAGAGAGAGACACATAGAGAGACAGAGAGAGACGGATTTAGAAACAGAGAAAGACAGTGAGAGTGACAGAGTGAGAGACAGATAGAGACAGAAACAGACAGAGAGAGAGATAGAGAGACAGAGAAAGATACAGAGAGAGATAGAGAGATACAGAGACACAGAGAGATACAGAGAGAGACAGATATAGAGACAGAGAGAGAATCAGAGAGAATCTGAGATACATAGAGAGACAGAGAGAGACAGAAATAGAGACAGAGAGAGAGACAGAGAGACAGATAGAGACAGAGAGAGAGACAGAGAGACAGACAGAGTCACAGAGAGAGACAGAGAGAGAGGAAGACAGAGAGAGACAAAGAGATAG
>NW_028227341.1:147500-150000 GCF_978045245.1 Mus caroli
AGAGAGACTGAGAGAGACAGAGAGAGACAGAAACCGACAAAGAGAGAGAGAGAGAGAGAAAGAGAAAGAGAGAGAGATAGAGAGAGAGACAAAGAGAGACAGATAGAGACAGAGAGAGAGATAGAGAGACAGAGAAAGACACAGACAGAGACAGAGAGAGACAGAGACACAGAGAGAGAAAGAGAGAGAGACAGAGACAAAGAGAGAGTCAGAGAGACAGAGACATAGTGAGAGAGACTGATAGAGACAGAGAGAGAGACAGAGAGAGACAGAGATAGAGACAGAGAGAGACAGAGAGAGACAGAGATAGAGACAGAGAGAGAGACATAGAGAGAGAGAGACAAAGAGAGAGACAGAGAGCGACAGAGAGAGAGTAAGAGAGAGAGACAGAGAGAGACAAAGAGTGAGACAGAGAGAGAGACAGAGAGAGAGAGACAGACAGAGACAGAGAGAGACATTGAGATACAGAGAGAGAGACTGAGAGAGACAGAGAGAGACAGAAACCGACAAAGAGAGAGAGACAGAAAGAGAAAGCGAGATAGGGAGAGAGAGAGACACAGAGAGAGACAGACAGAAGACAGAGACAAAGAGAGAGACAGAGAAAGAGTGAGAGAGAATGAGAGAGACAGAGAGAGACGGAGAGATACAGAGAGAGAAAGAGAGAGACACAGAGAGAGACAGAGAGAGACAGAGACAGAGTGAGAGAGACTGAGAGAGACAGAGAGAGACACAGATAAAGACAAAGAGAGACAGAGAGAGACAGAGATAGAGACAGAGAGAGACAGAGTGAGAGAGACTGAGAGAGACAGAGAGATAAATAGAGAGACAGAGAGAGACACAGAGAGAGACAGAGAGAGACAGAGAGAGACAGAGAGAGATGGATTTAGAAACAGAGAAAGACAGAGAGAGAGACAGAGTGAGCGACAGAGAGAGACAGAGAGATACAGAGGGAGACAGAGAGAGAGACAGAGAGAGACAGAAAAGAGACAAAGAGAGAGAGACAAAGAGAGACAGATAGAGACAGAGAGAGAGATAGAGAGACAGAGAAAGACACAGACAGAGACACAGAGAGACAGAGACACAGAGAGAGACAGAGAGAGACAGAGACAAAGAGAGAGACAGAGAGAGACAGAGACATAGTGAGAGAGACTGATAGAGACAGAGAGAGAGAGAGATAGAGACAGAGAGAGACAGAGAGAGACAGAGATAGAGACACAGAGAGAGAGACAAAGAGAGAGACAGAGAGCGGCAGAGAGAGAGAAAGAGAGAGAGACAGAGAGACAAAGAGAGAGACAGAGAGAGACAGAGAGAGAGACAGACAGAGACAGAGAGAGACAGTGAGATACAGAGAGAGAGACTGAGAGAGACAGAGAGAGACAGAAACCGACAAAGAGAGAGAGACAGAAAGAGAAAGCGAGAGAGATAGAGAGAGAGAGAGACACACAGAGAGAGACAGACAGAAGACAGAGACAAAGAGGGAGACAGAGAAAGAGTTAGAGAGAATGAGAGAGACAGAGAGAGACAGAGAGAAACAGAGACAGAGTGAGAGAGACTTAGAGATACAGAGAGAGACACAGAGAGAGACAGAGAGAGACGGAGATAGAGACAGAGAGAGACAGAGAGAGAGACAGAGAGAGACAGCGAGATACAGAGAGAGACAGAGAGAGAGAAAGAGACAGAAAGAAAACAGACAAAGAGAGAGAGACAGAGAGAGAAATAAAGAGACAGAGAGAGACATAGATAAAGACAAAGAAAGACACATAGAGAGACGGAGAGAGAGACAGATACAAAGAGAGAGACAGAGAGAGTGAGAGAGACTGAGAGAGAGACAGAGAGAGACAGAGACAGATTGAGAGAGACTGAGAGAGAGAGAGAGAGAGACAGAGAGAGACTGAGACTAAGAGAGACACAGAGAGACACAGAGAGATACAGAGAGAGACAGAGAGTGACACAGAGAGAAAATGAGAGAGACAAAGAGAGACATAGAGAGACAGAGAGAGACAGAGATAGAGACAGAGAGAGACAGAGAGAGACAGAGAAAGACAGAGACAAGGAGAGAGACAGTGAGAGACAGAGACATAGTGAGATAGACTTAGAGAGACAGAGAGACAAAGAGAGAGACAGAGAGGGATAGAGAGAAAGACAGAGATAGAGACAGAGAGAGACAGAAGTGTCAAAGATAGAGACAGAGAGAGAGAGACAGAGAGAGAGACAGAGAGAGACAGGAAGAGACAGAGAGAGAGATAGAGAGAGACAGCTAGAGACACAGAGAGAGACATAGAGAGAGACAGAGAAAGAGAGAGACAGAGACAGAGTGAGAGAAACTGAGAGAGACAGAGAGAGACACAGATAGAGACAGAGAGAGACAGAGACAGAGACAGAGTGAGAGAGACTTAGAGATACAGAGAGAGACACAGAGAGAGACAGAGTGAGACAGAGAGAGACGGAGATAGAGACAGAGAGAGACAGAGAGAGAGACAGAGAGAGACAGAGAGAGAGA
>NW_028227341.1:152500-167500 GCF_978045245.1 Mus caroli
AAGAGAGACAGAGAGAGACAGAGATAGAGACAGAGAGAGACAGAGAGAGAGACTGAGAGAGACAGGGAGATACATAGAGAGACAGAGAGAGACACAGAGAGAGACAGAGAGAGACAGAGAGAGATGGATTTAGAAACAGAGAAAGACAGAGAGAGAGACAGAGTGAGAGACAGAGAGAGACAGAGAGATACAGAGGGAGACAGAGAGAGAGACAGAGAGAGACAGAAAAGAGACAAAGAGAGAGAGACAAAGAGAGACAGATAAAGACAGAGAGAGAGATAGAGAGACAGAGAAAGACACAGAGACATTGAGAGACAGAGACACAGAGAGAGACAGAGAGAGACAGAGACAAAGAGAGAGACAGAGACAGAGACATAGTGAGAGAGACTGATAGAGACAGAGAGAGAGACAGAGAGAGACAGAGATAGAGACAGAGAGAGACAGAGAGAGACAGAGATAGAGACAGAGAGAGAGAGACAAAGAGAGAGACAGAGAGCTACAGAGAGAGAAAGAGAGAGAGACAGAGAGAGACAAAGAGTGAGACAGAGAGAGAGACAGACAGACAGAGACAGAGAGAGACAGTGAGATACAGAGAGAGAGACTGAGAGAGACAGAAAGAGACAGAGAGAGACATAGAGAGAGATAGAAAGAGACACAGAGAGAGACAGAGAGAGAGACAGAGACAAAGAGAGAGACAGAGAGAGACAGAGATAGAGTGAAAGAGACTGAGAGACAGAGAGAGAGGCAGAGAGAGACAGAGACAAAGTGAGAGAGACTGAGATAGACAGAGAGAGAGACAGAGAGAGACAGAGACAAAGAGAAAGACAGAGAGAGACAGAGACAGAGTAAGATAGACAGAGACACAGAGAGAGACACAGAGAGAGACCAAGAGAAACAGAGAGAGAGACAGAGATAGAGACAGAGAGAGACAGAGAGATACAGAGAGACAGAAATAGAGGCACAGAGAGAGACTAAGAGAGAGACAGAGATCAACAGAGAGAGAGAGACACAGAGAGAGACAGATAGAGACAAAGAGAGACAGAGAGAGACAGAGATAGAGACTGAGAGAGACAGAGAGATACATAGAAAGACAGAGAGAGACAGAGACAGAGTGAGAGAGACTGAGAGAGACAGAGAGAGACACAGATAGAGACAAAGAGAGACAGAGAGAGACAGAGATAGAGACAGAGAGAGACAGAGAGAGAGACTGAGAGAGACAGGGAGATACATAGAGAGACAGAGAGAGACACAGAGAGAGACAGAGAGAGACAGAGAGAGATGGATTTAGAAACAGAGAAAGACAGAGAGAGAGAGAGTGAGAGACAGAGAGAGACAGAGAGATACAGAGGGAGACACAGAGAGAGAGACAGAGAGATACAGAAAAGAGACAAAGAGAGAGAGACAAAGAGAGACAGATAGAGACAGAGAGAGAGATAGAGAGACAGAGAAAGACACAGACAGAGACATTGAGAGACAGAGACACAGAGAGAGACAGAGAGAGAGACAGAGACAAAGAGAGAGACAGAGACATAGTGAGAGAGACTGATAGAGACAGAGAGAGAGACAGAGAGAGACAGAGATAGAGACAGAGAGAGAGAGAGACAAAGAGAGAGACAGAGAGCGACAGAGAGAGAGAAAGAGAGAGAGACAGAGAGAGACAAAGAGTGAGACAGAGAGAGAGACAGAGAGAAAGACAGACAGAGACAGAGAGAGACAGTGAGATACAGAGAGAGAGACTGAGAGAGACAGAGAGAGACAGAAACCGACAAAGAGAGAGAGAGACAGAAAGAGAAAGAAAGAGAGATAGAGAGAGAGAGACACAGAGAGAGACAGACAGAAGACAGAGACAAAGAGAGAGACAGAGAGAGACAGAGAAAGAGTGAGAGAGAATGAGAGAGACAGAGAGAGACAGAGAGAAACAGAGACAGAGTGAGAGAGACTTAGAGATACAGAGAGAGACACAGAGAGAGACAGAGTGAGACAGAGAGAGACGGAGATAGAGACAGAGAGAGACAGAGAGAGACAGAGAGAGAGACAGAGAGCGACAGAGAGATACAGAGAGAGAAAGTGAGAGACACAGAGAGAGACAGAGAGAGACAGAAGAGACAAAGATAGAGACAGAGAGAGAGAGAGACAGAGAGGGAGACAGAGAGAGACAGAGAGAGACAGAGAGAGTCAGATAGAGAGACAGAGAGAGAGACAGACAGAGAGAGAGACAGAGATAGAGACAGAGAGAGAGACAGAGAGAGACAGAGAGAGAGACAGAGAGACCGACAGAGAGAGACAGTAAAACAGACAAGAGAGAGAGACAGAGAGAGACAGGAAGAGACAGAGAGAGAGATAGAGAGAGACAGCTAGAGACACAGAGAGAGACAGAGAGAGAGACAGAGAGAAAAGAGAGACAGAGACAGAGTGAGAGAGACTTAGAGACACAGAGAGAGACACAGATAGAGACAGAGAGAGACAGAGAGAGACAGAGATAGAGACCGAGAGAGACAGATAGAGAGAGAGAGAGACAGAGAGAAACAGAAAGAGACAGAGAGAGACACAGAAAGTGACAGAGAGAGACAGAGAGAGACAGAGAGAAACAGATTTAGAAACAGAGAAGACAGAGAGAGAGACAGAGTGAGAGACAGAGAGAGACATAAAGAGACAGAGACAGAGATAGAGAGACAGAGAAAGACACAGAGAGAGACAGAGATAGACAGAGACACAGAGAGAGACAGAGAGAGACAGAGATAGAGACAGAGAGAGAAACAGAGAGAGTCTGAGATACATAGAAGGACAGAGAGAGTCAGAGATAGAGACAGAGAGAGACAGAGAGACAGAGAGAGAGACAGACAGAGAGACAGACAGAGACACAGAGAGAGACACAGAGAGAGGTAGACAGAGAGAGACAAAGAGAGAGACAGAGAGATACAGAGAGAGACAAAAAGAGAGACAGAGAGAGAGATTCAGAGAGAGACAGAAAGATACAGAGAGAGGCAGAGTGATACACAGAGAGAGACAGAAAGAGAGGCAGAGACAGAAAACAGACAAAGGGAGAGAGACAGAGAGAGAGAGAAAGAGACAGAGAGAGATAGAGAGAGACAGAAAGAGACACAGAGAGAGACAGAGAGAGAGACAGAGACAAAGAGAGAGACCGAGAGAGACAGAGATAGAGTGAAAGAGACTGAGAGACAGAGAGAGAGGCAGAGAGAGACAGAGACAAAGTGAGAGACTGAGATAGACAGAGAGAGAGACAGAGAGAGACAGAGACAAAGAGAGAGACAGAGAGAGACAGAGACAGAGTAAGATAGACAGAGAGACAGAGAGAGACACAGAGAGAGACCGAGAGAAACAGAGAGAGACAGAGATAGAGACAGAGAGAGACAGAGAGATACAGAGAGACAGAAATAGAGACACAGAGAGAGAGAGACAAAGAGAGAGACAGAGATCAACAGAGAGAGAGACACAGAGAGAGACAGATAGAGACAAAGAGAGACAGAGAGAGACAGAGATAGAGACAGAGAGAGACAGAGAGAGAGACTGAGAGAGACAGAGAGATACATAGAAAGACAGAGAGAGACAGAGACAGAGTGAGAGAGACTGAGAGAGACAGAGAGAGACACAGATAGAGACAAAGAGAGACAGAGAGAGACAGAGATAGAGACAGAGAGAGACAGAGAGAGATACTGAGAGAGACAGGGAGATACATAGAGAGACAGAGAGAGACACAGAGAGAGACAGAGAGAGACAGAGAGAGATGGATTTAGAAACAGAGAAAGACAGAGAGAGAGACAGAGTGAGAGACAGAGAGAGACAGAGAGATACATAGGGAGACAGAGAGAGAGACAGAGAGAGACAGAAAAGAGACAAAGAGAGAGAGACAAAGAGAGACAGATAGAGACAGAGAGAGAGATAGAGAGACAGAGAAAGACACAGACAGAGACATTGAGAGACAGAGACACAGAGAGAGACAGAGAGAGACAGAGACAAAGAGAGAGACAGAGAGACAGAGACATAGTGAGAGAGACTGAGTGAGACAGAGAGAGACAGAGAGAGACAGAGAGAGACAGAGAGAGACAGAGATAGAGACACAGAGAGACAGAGAGAGACAGAGATAGAGACAGAGAGAGAGAGACAAAGAGAGAGACAGAGAGAGAGAAAGAGAGAGAGACAGAGAGAGACAAAGAGTGAGACAGAGAGAGAGACAGAGAGAGAGACAGACAGAGACAGAGAGAGACAGTGAGATACAGAGAGAGAGACTGAGAGAGACAGAGAGAGACAGAAACCGACAGAGAGAGAGAGAGAGACAGAAAGAGAAAGAAAGAGAGATAGAGAGAAAGAGACAGAGAGAGAGACAGACAGAAGACAGAGACAAAGAGAGAGACAGAGAGAGACAGAGAAAGAGTGAGAGAGAATGAGAGAGACAGAGAGAGACAGAGAGAAACAGAGACAGAGTGAGAGAGACTTAGAGATACAGAGAGAGACACAGAGAGAGACAGAGAGAGACAGAGAGAGACGGAGATAGAGACAGAGAGAGACAGAGAGAGAGACAGAGAGAGACAGAGAGATACAGAGGGAGAAAGTGAGAGACACAGAGAGAGACAGAGAGAGACAGAAGAGACAAAGATAAGGACAGAGAGAGAGAGAGAGACAGAGAGGGAGACAGAGAGAGACAGAGAGAGACAGAGAGAGACAGAGAGGGTCAGATAGAGAGACAGAGAGAGAGACAGACACAGAGAGAGAGACAGAGATAGAGACAGAGAGAGAGAAAGAGAGAGACAGAGAGAGAGACAGAGAGAGCGACAGAGAGAGACAGTAAAACAGACAAGAGAGAGAGACAGGAAGAGACAGAGAGAGAGATAGAGAGAGACAGCTAGAGACAAAGAGAGAGACAGAGAGAGAGACAGAGAGAAAGAGAGAGACAGAGACAGAGTGAGAGAGACTTAGAGACACAGAGAGAGACACAGATAGAGACAGAGAGAGACAGAGAGAGACAGAGATAGAGACAGAGAGAGACAGATAGAGACAGAGAGAGACAGAGAGAAACAGAGAGAGACAGAGAGAGACACAGAAAGTGACAGAGAGAGACAGAGAGAGACAGAGAGAGACAGATTTAGAAACAGAGAAGACAGAGAGAGAGACAGAGTGAGAGACAGAGAGAGACATAAAGAGACAGAGAGAGAGAGAGATAGAGAGACAGAGAAAGAGACAGAGAGAGACAGAGATAGACAGAGACACAGAGAGAGACAGAGAGAGACAGAGATAGAGACAGAGAGAGAAACAGAGAGAGTCTGAGATACATAGAAGGACAGAGAGAGTCAGAGATAGAGACAGAGAGAGACAGAGAGACAGAGAGAGAGACAGACAGAGAGACAGACAGAGACACAGAGAGAGACACAGAGAGAGGTAGACAGAGAGAGACAAAGAGAGAGACAGAGAGATACAGAGAGAGACAAAAAGAGAGACAGAGAGAGAGATTCAGAGAGAGACAGACAGATACAGAGAGAGGCAGAGTGATACACAGAGAGAGACAGAAAGAGAGGCAGAGACAGAAAACAGACAAAGGAAGAGAGACAGAGAGAGACAGAAAGAGACAGAGAGAGAGATAGTGAGAGACAGAAAGAGACACAGAGAGAGACAGAGAGAGAGACAGAGACAAAGAGAGAGACCGAGAGAGACAGAGATAGAGTGAAAGAGACTGAGAGACAGAGAGAGAGGCAGAGAGAGACAGAGACAAAGTGAGAGAGACTGAGATAGACAGAGAGAGAGACAGAGAAAGACAGAGACAAAGAGAGAGACAGAGAGAGACAGAGACAGAGTAAGATAGACAGAGAGACAGAGAGAGGCACAGAGAGAGACTGAGAGAAACAGAGAGAGACAGAGATAGAGACAGAGAGAGACAGAGAGATACAGAGAGACAGAAATAGAGACACAGAGAGAGAGAGACAAAGAGAGAGACAGAGATCAACAGAGAGAGAGACACAGAGAGAGACAGATAGAGACAAAGAGAGACAGAGAGAGACAGAGATAGAGACAGAGAGAGACAGAGAGAGAGACTGAGAGAGACAGGGAGATACATAGAGAGACAGAGAGAGACACAGAGAGAGACAGAGAGAGACAGAGAGAGATGAATTTAGAAACAGAGAAAGACAGAGAGAGAGACAGAGTGAGAGACAGAGAGAGACAGAGAGATACATAGGGAGACAGAGAGAGAGACAGAGAGAGACAGAAAAGAGACAAAGAGAGAGAGACAAAGAGAGACAGATAGAGACAGAGAGAGAGATAGAGAGACAGAGAAAGACACAGACAGAGACATTGAGAGACAGAGACACAGAGAGAGACCGAGAGAGAGACAGAGACAAAGAGAGAGACAGAGAGACAGAGACATAGTGAGAGAGACTGATAGAGACAGAGAGAGAGACAGAGAGAGACAGAGATAGAGACACAGAGAGACAGAGAGAGACAGAGATAGAGACAGAGAGAGAAACAGAGAGAGTCTGAGATACATAGAAGGACAGAGAGAGTCAGAGATAGAGACAGAGAGAGACAGAGAGACAGAGAGAGAGACAGACAGAGAGACAGACAGAGACACAGAGAGAGACACAGAGAGAGGTAGACAGAGAGAGACAAAGAGAGAGACAGAGAGATACAGAGAGAGACAAAAAGAGAGACAGAGAGAGAGATTCAGAGAGAGACAGAAAGATACAGAGAGAGGCAGAGTGATACACAGAGAGAGACAGAAAGAGAGGCAGAGACAGAAAACAGACAAAGGGAGAGAGACAGAGAGAGAGAGAAAGAGACAGAGAGAGATAGAGAGAGACAGAAAGAGACACAGAGAGAGACAGAGAGAGAGACAGAGACAAAGAGAGAGACAGAGAGAGACAGAGATAGAGTGAAAGAGACTGAGAGACAGAGAGAGAGGCAGAGAGAGACAGAGACAAAGTGAGAGACTGAGATAGACAGAGAGAGAGACAGAGAGAGACAGAGACAAAGAGAGAGACAGAGAGAGACAGAGACAGAGTAAGATAGACAGAGAGACAGAGAGAGACACAGAGAGAGACCGAGAGAAACAGAGAGAGACAGAGATAGAGACAGAGAGAGACAGAGAGATACAGAGAGACAGAAATAGAGACACAGAGAGAGAGAGACAAAGAGAGAGACAGAGATCAACAGAGAGAGAGACACAGAGAGAGACAGATAGAGACAAAGAGAGACAGAGAGAGACAGAGATAGAGACAGAGAGAGACAGAGAGAGAGACTGAGAGAGACAGAGAGATACATAGAAAGACAGAGAGAGACAGAGACAGAGTGAGAGAGACTGAGAGAGACAGAGAGAGACACAGATAGAGACAAAGAGAGACAGAGAGAGACAGAGATAGAGACAGAGAGAGACAGAGAGAGATACTGAGAGAGACAGGGAGATACATAGAGAGACAGAGAGAGACACAGAGAGAGACAGAGAGAGACAGAGAGAGATGGATTTAGAAACAGAGAAAGACAGAGAGAGAGACAGAGTGAGAGACAGAGAGAGACAGAGAGATACATAGGGAGACAGAGAGAGAGACAGAGAGAGACAGAAAAGAGACAAAGAGAGAGAGACAAAGAGAGACAGATAGAGACAGAGAGAGAGATAGAGAGACAGAGAAAGACACAGACAGAGACATTGAGAGACAGAGACACAGAGAGAGACAGAGAGAGACAGAGACAAAGAGAGAGACAGAGAGACAGAGACATAGTGAGAGAGACTGAGTGAGACAGAGAGAGACAGAGAGAGACAGAGAGAGACAGAGAGAGACAGAGATAGAGACACAGAGAGACAGAGAGAGACAGAGATAGAGACAGAGAGAGAGAGACAAAGAGAGAGACAGAGAGAGAGAAAGAGAGAGAGACAGAGAGAGACAAAGAGTGAGACAGAGAGAGAGACAGAGAGAGAGACAGACAGAGACAGAGAGAGACAGTGAGATACAGAGAGAGAGACTGAGAGAGACAGAGAGAGACAGAAACCGACAGAGAGAGAGAGAGAGACAGAAAGAGAAAGAAAGAGAGATAGAGAGAAAGAGACAGAGAGAGAGACAGACAGAAGACAGAGACAAAGAGAGAGACAGAGAGAGACAGAGAAAGAGTGAGAGAGAATGAGAGAGACAGAGAGAGACAGAGAGAAACAGAGACAGAGTGAGAGAGACTTAGAGATACAGAGAGAGACACAGAGAGAGACAGAGAGAGACAGAGAGAGACGGAGATAGAGACAGAGAGAGACAGAGAGAGAGACAGAGAGAGACAGAGAGATACAGAGGGAGAAAGTGAGAGACACAGAGAGAGACAGAGAGAGACAGAAGAGACAAAGATAAGGACAGAGAGAGAGAGAGAGACAGAGAGGGAGACAGAGAGAGACAGAGAGAGACAGAGAGAGACAGAGAGGGTCAGATAGAGAGACAGAGAGAGAGACAGACACAGAGAGAGAGACAGAGATAGAGACAGAGAGAGAGAAAGAGAGAGACAGAGAGAGAGACAGAGAGAGCGACAGAGAGAGACAGTAAAACAGACAAGAGAGAGAGACAGGAAGAGACAGAGAGAGAGATAGAGAGAGACAGCTAGAGACAAAGAGAGAGACAGAGAGAGAGACAGAGAGAAAGAGAGAGACAGAGACAGAGTGAGAGAGACTTAGAGACACAGAGAGAGACACAGATAGAGACAGAGAGAGACAGAGAGAGACAGAGATAGAGACAGAGAGAGACAGATAGAGACAGAGAGAGACAGAGAGAAACAGAGAGAGACAGAGAGAGACACAGAAAGTGACAGAGAGAGACAGAGAGAGACAGAGAGAGACAGATTTAGAAACAGAGAAGACAGAGAGAGAGACAGAGTGAGAGACAGAGAGAGACATAAAGAGACAGAGAGAGAGAGAGATAGAGAGACAGAGAAAGAGACAGAGAGAGACAGAGATAGACAGAGACACAGAGAGAGACAGAGAGAGACAGAGATAGAGACAGAGAGAGAAACAGAGAGAGTCTGAGATACATAGAAGGACAGAGAGAGTCAGAGATAGAGACAGAGAGAGACAGAGAGACAGAGAGAGAGACAGACAGAGAGACAGACAGAGACACAGAGAGAGACACAGAGAGAGGTAGACAGAGAGAGACAAAGAGAGAGACAGAGAGATACAGAGAGAGACAAAAAGAGAGACAGAGAGAGAGATTCAGAGAGAGACAGACAGATACAGAGAGAGGCAGAGTGATACACAGAGAGAGACAGAAAGAGAGGCAGAGACAGAAAACAGACAAAGGAAGAGAGACAGAGAGAGACAGAAAGAGACAGAGAGAGAGATAGTGAGAGACAGAAAGAGACACAGAGAGAGACAGAGAGAGAGACAGAGACAAAGAGAGAGACCGAGAGAGACAGAGATAGAGTGAAAGAGACTGAGAGACAGAGAGAGAGGCAGAGAGAGACAGAGACAAAGTGAGAGAGACTGAGATAGACAGAGAGAGAGACAGAGAAAGACAGAGACAAAGAGAGAGACAGAGAGAGACAGAGACAGAGTAAGATAGACAGAGAGACAGAGAGAGGCACAGAGAGAGACTGAGAGAAACAGAGAGAGACAGAGATAGAGACAGAGAGAGACAGAGAGATACAGAGAGACAGAAATAGAGACACACAGAGAGAGAGACAAAGAGAGAGACAGAGATCAACAGAGAGAGAGACACAGAGAGAGACAGATAGAGACAAAGAGAGACAGAGAGAGACAGAGATAGAGACAGAGAGAGACAGAGAGAGAGACTGAGAGAGACAGGGAGATACATAGAGAGACAGAGAGAGACACAGAGAGAGACAGAGAGAGACAGAGAGAGATGAATTTAGAAACAGAGAAAGACAGAGAGAGAGACAGAGTGAGAGACAGAGAGAGACAGAGAGATACATAGGGAGACAGAGAGAGAGACAGAGAGAGACAGAAAAGAGACAAAGAGAGAGAGACAAAGAGAGACAGATAGAGACAGAGAGAGAGATAGAGAGACAGAGAAAGACACAGACAGAGACATTGAGAGACAGAGACACAGAGAGAGACCGAGAGAGAGACAGAGACAAAGAGAGAGACAGAGAGACAGAGACATAGTGAGAGAGACTGATAGAGACAGAGAGAGAGACAGAGAGAGACAGAGATAGAGACACAGAGAGACAGAGAGAGACAGAGATAGAGACAGAGAGAGAGAGAGACAAAGAGAGAGACAGAGAGCGACAGAGAGGGTGAAAGAGAGAGAGACAGAGAGAGACAAAGAGTGAGACAGAGAGAGAGACAGAGAGAGAGACAGACAGAGACAGAGAGAGACAGTGAGATACAGAGAGAGAGACTGAGAGAGACAGAGAGAGACAGAAACCGACAAAGAGAGAGAGAGACAGAAAGAGAAAGAAAGAGAGATAGAGAGAGAGAGACACAGAGAGAGACAGACAGAAGACAAAGAGAAAGAGAGAGACAGAGAGAGACAGAGAAAGAGTGAGAGAGAATGAGAGAGACAGAGAGAGACAGAGAGAAACAGAGACAGAGTGAGAGAGACTTAGAGATACAAAGAGAGACTAGAGAGAGACAGAGTGAGACAGAGAGAGACGGAGATAGAGACAGAGAGAGACAGAGAGAGACAGAGATTGACAGAGAGATACAGAGAGAGAAAGAGAGAGACACAGAGAGAGACAGAGAGAGACAGAAGAGACAAAGATAGAGACAGAGAGAGAGAGAGAGAGAGAGACAGAGAGGGAGACAGAGAGAGACAGAGAGAGACAGAGAGAGTCAGATAGAGAGACAGAGAGAGAGACAGACAGACAGAGAGAGAGACAGAGATAGAGACAGAGAGAGAGACAGAGAGAGACAGAGAGAGAGACAGAGAGAGCGACAGAGAGAGACAGTAAAACAGACAAGAGAGAGAGACAGAGAGAGACAGGAAGAGACAGAGAGAGAGATAGAGAGAGACAGCTAGAGACACAGAGAGAGACAGAGAGAGAGACAGAGAGAAAGAGAGAGACAGAGACAGAGTGAGAGAGACTTAGAGACACAGAGAGAGACAGAGAGAGAGACAGAGTGAGAGACAGAGAGAGACACAGAAAGAGACAGACAGAGACACAGAGAGAGACAGAGAGAGAGGTAGACAGAGAGAGTCAAAGAGTGAGACAGAGAGATACAGAGGGAGACAAAGAGAGAGACAGAGAGAGAGATTGAGAGAGAGACAGACAGATACAGAGAGAGGCAGAGTGATACACAGAGAGAGACAGAAAGAGTGACAGAGACAGAAAACAGACAAAGGGAGAGAGACAGAGAGAGACAGAAAGAGACAGAGAGAGAGATAGAGAGAGACAGAAAGAGACACAGAGAGAGACAGAGAGAGAGACAGAGACAAAGAGAGAGAAAGAGAGAGACAGAGATAGAGTGAAAGAAACTGAGAGACAGAGAGACAGGCAGAGAGAGACAGAGACAAAGTGAGAGAGACTGAGATAGACAGAAAGAGAGACAGAGTGAGAAAGAGACAAAGAGAGAGACAGAGAGAGACAGAGACAGAGTGAGATAGACTGAGAGAGACAGAGAGAGACACAGAATGAGACAGAATGAAACAGAGAGAGACAGAGAGATACAGAGAGACAGAAATAGAGACACAGAGAGAGAGAGACAAAGAGAGAGACAGAGATCAACAGAGAGAGAGACACAGAGACAGATAGAGACAAAGAGAGACAGAGAGAGACTGAGATAGAGACAGAGAGAGACAGAGAGAGAGACACTGAGAGAGACAGAGTGATACATAGAGAGACAGAGAGAGACAGACAGAGTGAGAGAGACTGAGAGAGACAGAGAGAGACACAGATAGAGACAAAGAGAGACAGAGAGAGACAGAGATAGAGACAGAGAGAGACAGAGAGAGAGACTGAGAGAGACAGGGAGATACATAGAGAGACAGAGAGAGACAAAGAGAGAGACAGAGAGAGACAGAGAGAGATGGATTTAGAAACAGAGAAAGACAGAGAGAGAGAC
Organism: Mus caroli; assembly: GCF_978045245.1. Lineage (NCBI taxonomy): Eukaryota > Metazoa > Chordata > Mammalia > Rodentia > Muridae > Mus > Mus caroli. The sequence continues at coordinate 164,496 of NW_028227341.1, forward strand.
AGAGTGAGAGACAGAGAGAGACAGAGAGATACATAGGGAGACAGAGAGAGAGACAGAGAGAGACAGAAAAGAGACAAAGAGAGAGAGACACAGAGAGACAGATAGAGACAGAGAGAGAGATAGAGAGACAGAGAAAGACACAGACAGAGACATTGAGAGACAGAGACACTGAGAGAGACAGAGAGAGAGACAGAGACAAAGAGAGAGACAGAGAGACAGAGACATAGTGAGAGAGACTGATAGAGACAGAGAGCGAAACAGAGAGAGACAGAGATAGAGACAGAGAGAGACAGAGAGAAACAGAGACAGAGTGAGAGAGACTTAGAGATACAGAGAGAGACACAGAGAGAGACAGAGTGAGACAGATAGAGACGGAGATAGAGACAGAGAGAGACAGAGAGAGAGACAGAGAGACAGAGAGAGAGAGACAGAGAGAGACAGAGAGATACAGAGAGAGAAAGAGAGAGACACAGAGAGAGACAGAGAGAGACAGAAGACACAAAGATAGAGACAGAGAGAGAGAGAGAGACAGAGAGGGAGACAGAGAGAGACAGAGAGAGACAGAGAGAGACAGAGAGAGTCAGATAGAGAGACAGAGAGAGAGACAGACAGAGAGAGAGAGACAGAGATAGAGACAGAGAGAGAGAAAGAGAGAGACAGAGAGAGAGACAGAGAGAGCGACAGAGAGAGACAGTAAAACAGACAAATGGAGAGACAGAGAGAGACAGGAAGAGACAGAGAGAGATAGAGAGAGACAGCTAGAGACACAGAGAGAGACAGAGAGAGAGACAGAGAGAAAGAGAGAGACAGAGACAGAGTTAGAGAGACTTAGAGACACAGAGAGAGACACAGATAGAGACAGAGAGAGACAGAGAGAGACAGAGATAGAGACAGAGAGAGACAGAGATAGAGACAGAGAGAGACAGAGAGAAACAGACAGAGACAGAGAGAGACACAGAAAGAGACAGAGAGAGACGGATTTAGAAACAGAGAAGACAAAGAGAGAGACAGAGTGAGAGACAGAGAGAGACATAAAGAGACAGAGACAGAGATAGACAGTGAAAGACACAGAGAGAGACAGAGATAGACAGAGACACAGAGAGAGACAGAGAGAGACAGAGATAGAGACAGATAGAGAAACAGAGAGAGTCTGAGATACATAGAGGGACAGAGAGAGTCAGAGATAGAGACAGAGAGAGACAGAGAGACAGAGAGAGAGACAGACAGAGAGACAGAGAGACAGACAGAGACACAGAGAGAGACAGAGAGAGTCAAAGAGAGAGACAGAGAGATACAGAGAGAGACAAAGAGTGAGACAGAGAGAGATTCAGAGAGAGACAGACAGAGACAGAGAGAGGCAGAGTGATACACAGAGAGAGACAGAGTGACAGAGACAGAAAACAGACAAAAGGGAGAGAGACAGAGAGAGACAGAAAGAGACAGAGAGAGAGATAGAGAGAGACAGAAAGAGACACAGAGAGAGACAGAGAGAGAGACAGAGACAAAGAGAGAGACAGAGATAGACAGAGATAGAGTGACAGAGACTGAGAGACAGAGAGAGAGGCAGAGAGAGACAGAGACAAAGTGAGAGAGACTGAGATAGACAGAGAGAGAGACAGAGAGAGAGAGACAAAGAGAGAGACAGAGAGAGACAGAGACAGAGTGAGATAGACTGAGAGAGACAGAGAGATACACAGAGAGAGACAGAGAGAAACAGAGAGAGACAGAGATAGAGACAGAGAGAGTCAGAGAGAGACAGAGAGAGACAGAGAGAGACAGAGAGAGACAGAGAGAGACACAGCGAAAGACACAGAGAGACAGAGAGAGACAGAGAGAGACAGAAATAGAGACACAGAGAGAGAGAGAAAAAGAGAGAGACAAAGATCGACAGAGAGAGAGACACAGAGAGAGACAGAAAGAGACAAAAAGAGAGACAGAGAGAGAGACAAGGAGAAACAGAGACAGAGTGAGAGAGACAGAGAGAGACAGAGAGATACAGAGAGACAGACAGAGACAGAAAAGAGACAAAGAGAGAGACAGAGAGAGACAGAAAGAGACAGAGAGTGAGATAGAGAGAGACAAAAAAAGACACAGAGAGAGACAGAGAGAGAGACAGAGACAAAGAGAGAGACAGAGAGAGACAGTGAGAGACAGAGATAGACACAGAGAAAGAGACAGAGAGAGACAGAGTGAGAGACAGAGAGAGACAGAGAGAGATAGAGAGATACAGACAGAGACAGATAGAGACACAGAGAGATAGAGAGAGACAGAGAGAGAGACAGAGAGAGAGACATAGAGAGACAGAGAGAGAGACAGACAGAGACAGACAGAGACAGAGAGACAGAGAGAGAGACAGAGACAGAGGGACAGATAACATACAAAGAAAGAGAGACAGAGAGAGACAGAAAGAGACAGAGAGAGATAGAGAGAGAAAGCTAGAGACACAGAGAGAGAGAGCGAGAGAGACAGAGAGAAAGAGAGAGACAGAGACAGAGTGAGAGAGACTGAGATAGACAGAGAGAGACACAGATAGAGACAGAGAGAGACAGAGAGAGACAGAGATAGAGACAGAGAGAGACAGAGAGAGAGAGACAGAGAGAGACACAGAGAGACAGAGAGTTACAGAGAGAAACAGTGAGAGACACAGAGAGAGACAGAGAGAGACAGAGAGAGACAGAGAGAGACGGATTTAGAAACAGAGAAAGACTGTGATAGAGACAGAGTGAGAGACAGAGAGAGACAGAGAGATACAGAGTGAAACAGAGAGAGAGACAGAAAAGAGACTAAGAGAGAGAGACAGAGAGAGACAGAAAGAGACAGAGAGTGTGATAGAGAGACAGAGAAAGACACAGAGAGAGACAGAGAGAGATAGACACAGAGAGACACACAGAGAGAGACAGAGACAAAGAGAGAGACAGAGAGATACAGACATAGGGAGAGAGACTGATAGAGACAGAGACAGAGACAGAGAGAGACAGAGATAGAGACAGAGAGAGACAGAGAGA
>NW_028227341.1:172500-200000 GCF_978045245.1 Mus caroli
AGATAGAGAGAGACAAAAAAAGACACAGAGAGAGACAGAGAGAGAGACAGAGACAAAGAGAGAGACAGAGAGAGACAGTGAGAGACAGAGATAGACACAGAGAAAGAGACAGAGAGAGACAGAGTGAGAGACAGAGAGAGACAGAGAGAGATAGAGAGATACAGACAGAGACAGATAGAGACACAGAGAGATAGAGAGAGACAGAGAGAGAGACAGAGAGAGAGACATAGAGAGACAGAGAGAGAGACAGACAGAGACAGACAGAGACAGAGAGACAGAGAGAGAGACAGAGACAGAGGGACAGATAACATACAAAGAAAGAGAGACAGAGAGAGACAGAAAGAGACAGAGAGAGATAGAGAGAGAAAGCTAGAGACACAGAGAGAGAGAGCGAGAGAGACAGAGAGAAAGAGAGAGACAGAGACAGAGTGAGAGAGACTGAGATAGACAGAGAGAGACACAGATAGAGACAGAGAGAGACAGAGAGAGACAGAGATAGAGACAGAGAGAGACAGAGAGAGAGAGACAGAGAGAGACACAGAGAGACAGAGAGTTACAGAGAGAAACAGTGAGAGACACAGAGAGAGACAGAGAGAGACAGAGAGAGACAGAGAGAGACGGATTTAGAAACAGAGAAAGACTGTGATAGAGACAGAGTGAGAGACAGAGAGAGACAGAGAGATACAGAGTGAAACAGAGAGAGAGACAGAAAAGAGACTAAGAGAGAGAGACAGAGAGAGACAGAAAGAGACAGAGAGTGTGATAGAGAGACAGAGAAAGACACAGAGAGAGACAGAGAGAGATAGACACAGAGAGACACACAGAGAGAGACAGAGACAAAGAGAGAGACAGAGAGATACAGACATAGGGAGAGAGACTGATAGAGACAGAGACAGAGACAGAGAGAGACAGAGATAGAGACAGAGAGAGACAGAGAGAGACAGAGACAAAGAGCAAGACAGAGAGAGACAGAGACAGACTGAGATAGACTTAGAGAGACAGAGAGAGACACAGAGAGAGACAGAGAGAGACAGAGATAGAGACAGAGAGAGATAGAGAGAGACAGAGAGAGACAGAGAGAGACAGAGAGAGACAGAGAGATACAGAGAGAGACAGAGAGAGACACAGAGAGAGACAGAGAGAGAGACAGAGAGAGCGACAGAGAGAGACAGTAAAACAGACAAGAGAGAGAGACAGAGAGAGACAGGAAGAGACAGAGAGAGAGATAGAGAGAGACAGCTAGAGACACAGAGAGAGACAGAGAGAGAGACAGAGAGAAAGAGAGAGACAGAGACAGAGTGAGAGAGACTTAGAGACACAGAGAGAGACAGAGAGAGAGACAGAGTGAGAGACAGAGAGAGACACAGAAAGAGACAGACAGAGACACAGAGAGAGACAGAGAGAGAGGTAGACAGAGAGAGTCAAAGAGTGAGACAGAGAGATACAGAGGGAGACAAAGAGAGAGACAGAGAGAGAGATTGAGAGAGAGACAGACAGATACAGAGAGAGGCAGAGTGATACACAGAGAGAGACAGAAAGAGTGATAGAGACAGAAAACAGACAAAGGGAGAGAGACAGAGAGAGACAGAAAGAGACAGAGAGAGAGATAGAGAGAGACAGAAAGAGACACAGAGAGAGACAGAGAGAGAGACAGAGACAAAGAGAGAGAAAGAGAGAGACAGAGATAGAGTGAAAGAAACTGAGAGACAGAGAGACAGGCAGAGAGAGACAGAGACAAAGTGAGAGAGACTGAGATAGACAGAAAGAGAGACAGAGTGAGAAAGAGACAAAGAGAGAGACAGAGAGAGACAGAGACAGAGTGAGATAGACTGAGAGAGACAGAGAGAGACACAGAATGAGACAGAATGAAACAGAGAGAGACAGAGAGATACAGAGAGACAGAAATAGAGACACAGAGAGAGAGAGACAAAGAGAGAGACAGAGATCAACAGAGAGAGAGACACAGAGACAGATAGAGACAAAGAGAGACAGAGAGAGACTGAGATAGAGACAGAGAGAGACAGAGAGAGAGACACTGAGAGAGACAGAGTGATACATAGAGAGACAGAGAGAGACAGAGACAGAGTGAGAGAGACTGAGAGAGACAGAGAGAGACACAGATAGAGACAAAGAGAGACAGAGAGAGACAGAGATAGAGACAGAGAGAGACAGAGAGAGAGACTGAGAGAGACAGGGAGATACATAGAGAGACAGAGAGAGACACAGAGAGAGACAGAGAGAGACAGAGAGAGATGGATTTAGAAACAGAGAAAGACAGAGAGAGAGACAGAGTGAGAGACAGAGAGAGACAGAGAGATACATAGGGAGACAGAGAGAGAGACAGAGAGAGACAGAAAAGAGACAAAGAGAGAGAGACAGCTAGAGACACAGAGAGAGACAGAGAGAAAGAGAGAGAGAGACAGAGAGAGACAGAGAGAGACATTGATAGAGACAGAGAGAATCAGAGAGAGAGACAGAGAGAGACAGAGAGAGACAGAGAGAAACAGAGAGAGACAGAGAGAGACAGAGAGAGACAGAGAGAGACACAGAGAGACACAGAGAGACACAGAGAGACACAGAGAGAGACAGAGAGAGATGGATTTAGAAACAGAGAAAGACAGAGAAAGAGACAGAGTGAGAGACAGAGAGAGACAGAAAGAGACAGAGATTGAGACAGAGAGAGACAGAGAGAGACAGAGAGACAGAGAGAGACAGAGAGAGACAGAGACACAGAGAGAGACAGAGAGAGACAGAGACATAGTGAGAGAGACTGATAGAGACAGAGAGAGTAACCGAGAAAGACAGAGATAGAGACAGAGAGAGACAGAGAGAGATAGAGAGAGACACAGAGAGAGATAGCGTGAGACATAGAGAGATACAAAGAGAGAGACAGAGAGAGACAAAGAGAGAGACAGAGAGAGAAACAGAGAGAGAGACAGAGAGAGACAGAGACATAGTGAGAGAGACTGATAGAGACAGAGAGAGAAACAGAGAAAGACAGAGATAGAGACAGAGAGAGACAGAGAGAGATAGAGAGAGACACAGAGAGAGATAGCGTGAGACACAGAGAGATACAAAGAGAGAGACAGAGAGAGATAAAGAGAGAGACAGAGAGAGAAACAGAGAGAGAGACAGGGAGAGACAGAGACATAGTGAGAGAGACTGAGAAAGACAGAGAGAGAGACAGAGACAGAGTGAGAGAGACTGAGAGAGACACAGAGAGAGACAGAGAGGCAGAGACAAAGAGAGAGACAGAGAGAGACAAGGACAGGGTGAGAGAGACTGAGAGAGACAGAGAGAGAGACAGAGACAGAGTGAGAGAGACAGATAGAGACAGACAGAGAGAAAGAGAGAGACACAGAGAGAGACAGAGGGAGACAGAGAGATACAGAGAGAGACAGAGTGAGACACCGAGATAGAGAGAGATAGACAGAGAGACAGAGATAGAGAAAGAGAGAGACAGAGAAAGAGACAGAGAGATACAAAGTGAGAGACAGAGAGAGACAGAGAAAGACAAAGAGAGAGACAGAGAGTGACAGTGATAAACAGAGAGAGACAAGGATAGAGACAGATAGAGACAGAGAGACAGAGAGAGAAAGATAAAGACAGAGAGAGACAGAGAGAGACAGAGAGATACAGAGAGAGACTGATAGAGACAGAGAGAGAGACAGAGAGAGACAGAGATAGAGACAGAGAGAGACAGAGAGAGATAGAGAGAGACACAGAGAGAGATAGCGTGAGACACAGAGAGATACAAAGAGAGAGACAGAGAGAGACAAAGAGAGAGACAGAGAGAGAAACAGAGAGACAGACAGAGAGAGACAGGAAACAGACAAGGAGAGAAAGACAGAGAGAGACAGAAAGAGACAGAGAGAGAGATAGAGAGAGACAGAGAAAGACACAGAGAGGGACAGAGAAAAGAGAGAGACAGAGAGAGACAGAGACATAGTGAGAGAGACTGAGAGAGACAGAGAGAGAGACAGAGACAGATTGAGAGAGACTGAGAGAGACAGAGAGAGAGAGACAGAGAGGCAGAGACAAAGAGAGAGACAGAGAGAAACAAGGACAGAGTGAGAGAGACTGAGAGAGACAGAGAGAGATACAGAGACAGAGCAAGAGAGACAGAGAGAGACAGACAGAGAGAAAGAGAGAGACACAGAGAGAGACAGAGAGAGACAGAGAGATACAGAGAGAGACAGAATGAGACACAGAGATAGACAGAGAGAGACAGAGAGAGACAGAGATAGAGACAGAGAGAGACAGAAAAAGAGACAGAGAGAGACAAAGTGAGAGACAGAGAGTGACAGTGATAAACAGAGAGAGACAAGGATAGAGACAGATAGAGACAGAGAGACAGAGAGAGAAAGATAAAGACAGAGAGAGACAGAGAGAGACAGAGAGATACAGAGAGAGACAGTGAGAGACACAGAGAGAGACAGAGAGAGAGACAGAGAGAGAGACAGAGAGAGTCAGAAAGAGACAGAGATAGATTGACAGAGACACAGAGAGACACAGAGAGACACAGAGAGAGACAGAGAGAGAGAAAGAGAGAGACAGAGAAAGAGACAGAGAGAGATAGAGAGAAACAGAGAGAGACAAAGTGAGACAAAGAAAGATAGAGAGAGAGACAGAGAGACAGACAGAGACAGAGAGAGACAGAGAGAGACAGAGAGAGACACAGAGAGAGACAGAGAGAGAGAGATTGAGAGAGAGACAGAAAGAGAGACAGAGAGAGACAGAGAGAGACAGAAAGAGACAGAGAGAGAGACAGAAGGAGACAGAGACACAGAGAGAGAGAGAAACAGTGACAGAGTGAAAGAGACTGAGAGAGACAAAGAGAAAGACAGAGAGACAGAGACATACAGAGAGAGAGACATAGAGAGACAGAGAGATCCACAGAGAGACAGAGAGAGACAGAGATAGAGATAGAGAGACAGAGAGAGACAAATAAAGAGACAAAGAGCGACAGAGAGAGAGACAGAGAGAGCCAGAGAGAGCCAGAGAGAGACAGAGCGAGAGATAGAGAGAGACAGAGAGAAACACAGAGAGAGACAGAGAGAGACAGAGACAAAGAGAGAGAAAGAGATAGACAGAGACAGAGTGAGAGAGACTGAGAGACAGAGAGACAGAGACAAAGTGAGAGAGACTGAGATAGACAGAGAGAGAGACAGAGAAAACAGAGACAAAGAGAGAGACAGAGAGAGACAGAGACAGAGTGAGATAGACAGAGAGAGACAGAGAGATACAGAGAGAGACAGAGAGAGACACAGAGAGAGACAGAGAGAGACAGAGGGAGACAGAGAGAGACAGAAAGAGAGACAGAGAGAGAGACAGAGAGAGACAGAAAACAGACAAAGGGAGAGAGACAGAGAGAGTCAAAAAGAGACAGTTAGAGAGATAGAGAGAGACAGAGAGAGTCACAGAGAGCGACAGAGAGAGACAGAGACATAGAGAGAGACAGAGAAAGAGTGAGCGAGACTGAGAGAGACAGAGAGAGACAGAGAGAGACAGAGACAGAGTTATAGAGACTGAGAGAGACAGAGAGACATAGACAAATAAAGATACAGAGAGAGACAGAGACAGAGAGAGAGACTGAGAGAGACAGAGAGATACAGAGAGAGACAGAGAGAGACACAGAGAGAGACAGAGAGAGACAGAGAGAAACAGAGAGAGACAGAGAGAGACAGAGAGAGACAGAGAGGGACAGAGATAGAGACAGAGAGTAATACAGAGAGAGACAGATAGGTACAGAGAGAGACAAATAGAGACACAGAGAGAGACAGAAAGAGACAGAGAGAGAGATAGAGAGAGACAGAGAGAGACACAGAGAGAGACAAAGAGATATACAGAGACAAAGAGAGAGACAGAGAGAGAGAGACAAAGTGAGAGAGACAGAGAGAGACAGAGAGACAGAGAGAGATAGAGACAAAGTGAGAGAGACTGAGATAGACAGAGAGAGAGACAGAGAGAGACAGAGATAAAGAGAGAGACAGACAAAGAAAGAGACAGAGTGAGATAGACTGAGAGAGAGAGAGACACAGAGAGAGACTGAGAGAGACAGAGAGAGACAGAGATAGAGACAGAGAGAGACAGAGAGAGAGACAGAGATAGACAGAGAGAGACAGAGTGATACAGAGAGAGAGACAGAAAGAGAGACATAGAGAGACAGAAAACAGACAAAGGGAGAGAAAGAGAGAGAGACAGAAAGAGACAGAGAGAGATAGAGAGAGACAGAGAGAGACACAGAGAGAGACAGAGAGAGAGACAGAGACAAAGAGGGAGACAGAGAGAGACAGAGACAGAGTGAGAGAGACTGAGAGACAGAGAGACAGAGACAAAGTGAGAGAGTCTGAGATAGACAGAGAGAGAGACAGAGAAAACAGAGACAACGAGAGAGACAGAGAGAGACAGAGACAGAGTGAGATAGACAGAGAGAGACAGAGAGATACAGAGAGAGACAGATAGACACAGAGAGAGACAGAGAGAGACTAAGAGAGACAGAGAGAGAGATAGAGAGAGAGACAGAGAGACAGAAAACAGACAAAGGGAGAGAGACAGAGAGAGTCAAAAAGAGACAGAGAGATAGAGAGAGACAGAGAGAGACACAGAGAGAGACAGAGAGAGACAGAGACAGAGTGATAGAGACTGAGAGAGACAGAGAGACATAGACAAAGAAAGATACAGACAGAGACAGAGAGAGAGAGTGAGAGAGACAGAAAGATACAGAAAGAGACAGAGAGAGACACAGAGAGAGACAGAGAGAGACAGAGAGAGACAGAGAGAGACAGAGAGACAGAGATAGAGACAGAGAGAAAGACAGAGAGAGACAGATAGATACAGAGAGAGACAGAGAGAGACACAGAGAGAGACAGAGAGACACAGAAAGAGACAGAGAGATAGAGAGAGACAGAGAGAGACACAGAGAGAGACAAAGAGATAGACAGAGACAAAGGGAGAGACAGAGAGAGAGAGAGACAAAATGAGAGAGACAGAGAGAGACAGAGAGAGACAGAGAGAGATAGAGACAAAGTGAGATAGACTGAGATAGACAGAGAGAGAGACAGATAGAGACAGAGTCAAAGAGAGAGACAGACAGAGACAGAGTGAGATAGACTGAGAGAGACAGAGAGAGACAGAGAGAGATAGAGAGAGATAAAGAGAGACAGAGATAGAGACAGAGAGAGACAGAGAGATAGACAGAGATAGACAGAGAGAGACAGAGTGATACAGAGCGAGAGACAGAAAGAGAGACAGAGAGAGACAGAAAACAGACAAAGGGAGAGAAACAGAGCGAGACAGAAAGAGACAGAGAGAGATAGAGAGAGATAGAGACAAAGTGAGATAGACTGAGATAGACAGAGAGAGAGACAGATAGAGACAGAGTCAAAGAGAGAGACAGACAGAGACAGAGTGAGATAGACTGAGAGAGACAGAGAGAGACAGAGAGAGACAGAGAGAGACAAAGAGAGACAGAGATAGAGACAGAGAGAGACAGAGAGAGAGACAGAGATAGACAGAGAGAGACAGAGTGATACAGAGCGAGAGACAGAAAGAGAGACAGAGAGAGACAGAAAACAGACAAAGGGAGAGAAACAGAGAGAGACAGAAAGAGACAGAGAGAGATAGAGAGAGACAGAGAGAGACACAGAGAGAGACAGAGACAAAGAGAGAGACAGAGAGAGACAGAGACAGAGTGAGAGAGACTGAGAGACAGAGACAGAGAGAGAAAGAGACAAAGTGAGAGAGACTGAGATAGACAGAGACAGAGTGAGATAGAATGAGAGAAACAGAGAGAGACACAGAGAGAGACAGAGAGAGACAGAGATAGGGACAGAGAGAGACCGAGAGAGACAGAGAGAGACCGAGAGAGACAGAGAGAGACAGAGATAGAGACTGAGACAAAGAGAGAGACAGAGAGAGACAGAGACAGATACAGAGACAAAGAGAGAGACAGAGAAAGACAACCAGAGTGAGAGAGACTGAGAGAGACAGAGAGCGGGACAGAAAGAGACAGAGAAAAATGAGAGAGACTGAGATAGACAGAGAGAGAGACACAGAGAGACAGAGACAAAGAGAGAGACAGAGAGAGACAGAGATAGAGACAGAGAGAGACAGAGAGAGACAGAGAGAGACAGAGAGAGATAGAGAGAGAGACAGAGAGAGACAGAAAACAGACAAAGGGAGAGAGACAGAGAGAGTCAAAAAGAGACAGAGAGATAGAGAGAGACAGAAAGAGACACAGAGAGAGACAGAGAGAGACAGAGACAGAGTGAGCGAGACTGAGAGAGACAGAGAGAGAGACAGATAGAGACAGAGACAGAGTTATAGAGACTGAGAGAGACAGAGAGACATAGACAAAGAAAGATACAGACAGAGACAGAGAGAGAGAGTGAGAGAGACAGAAAGATACAGAGAGAGACAGAGAGAGACACAGAGAGAGACAGAGAGAGACAGAGAGAAACAGAGATAGAGACAGAGAGAAAGACAGAGAGAGACAGATAGATACAGAGAGAGACAGAGAGAGACACAGAGAGAGACAGAGAGAGACAGAAAGAGACAGAGAGATAGAGAGAGACAGAGAGAGACACAGAGAGAGACAAAGAGATAGACAGAGACAAAGGGAGAGACAGAGAGAGAGAGAAAAAATGAGAGAGACAGAGAGAGACAGAGAGAGACAGAGAGAGATAGAGACAAAGTGAGATAGACTGAGATAGACAGAGAGAGAGACAGATAGAGACAGAGTCAAAGAGAGAGACAGACAGAGACAGAGTGAGATAGACTGAGAGAGACAGAGAGAGACAGAGAGAGACAGAGAGAGACAAAGAGAGACAGAGATAGAGACAGAGAGAGACAGAGAGATAGACAGAGATAGACAGAGAGAGACAGAGTGATACAGAGCGAGAGACAGAAAGAGAGACAGAGAGAGACAGAAAACAGACAAAGGGAGAGAAACAGAGAGAGACAGAAAGAGACAGAGAGAGAGATAGAGAGAGACAGAGAGAGACACAGAGAGAGACAGAGACAAAGAGAGAGACAGAGAGAGACAGAGACAGAGTGAGAGAGACTGAGAGACAGAGAGACAGAGAGAGAAAGAGAGAGACACAGAGAGAGACAGAGAGAGACAGAGAGAGACAGAGAGAGACAGAGAGAGACACAGAGAGAGACAGAGAGAGACAGAGAGAGACAGAGAGAGAGAAAGAGACAGAAAGAAAACAGACTTAGCAAGAGAGACAGAGAGAGACAGAAAGAGACAGAGAGAGACCAAGAAAGACACAGAGAGAGACAGAGAGAGACAGATACAAAGAGAGAGATAGAGAGAGACAGAGACAGAGTGAGAGAGACTGAGAGAGAGACAGAGAGAAACAGAGAAAGATTGAGAGAGACTGAGAGAGACAGAGAGAGAGACAGAGAGAGACAGATACAAAGAGATGGACAGAGAGACACAGAGAGATACAGAGAGAGACAGAGAGAGACACAGAGAGAGACTGAGAGACAGAGAGAGATACAGAGAGAGATAGAGAGAGACAGAGAGAGACAGAGAGAGAGACTGAGAGAGACAGAGAGAGACAGAGAGAGACACAGAGAGAGACAGAGAGAGACAGAGAGAGACAGAGAGAGACAGAGAGAGACAGAGAGAGACAGAGAGAGAGACAGAGAGAGAGACAGAGAGAGACAGAAAACAGACAAAGGGAGAGAGACAGGGAGAGTCAAAAAGAGACAGTTAGAGAGATAGAGAGAGACAGAGAGAGACACAGAGATAGAGACAGAGAGAGACAGAGACAAAGAGAGAGACAGAGAGAGACAGAGAAAGAGTGAGCGAGACTGAGAGAGACAGAGAGAGAGACAGAGAGAGACAGAGACAGAGTGATAGAGACTGAGAGAGACAGAGAGACATAGACAAAGAAAGATACAGAGAGAGACAGAGACAGAGAGAGAGACTGAGAGAGACAGAGAGATACAGAGAGAGACAGAGAGAGACACAGAGAGAGACAGAGAGAGACAGAGAGAGACAGAGAGAGACAGAGAGAGACAGAGAGATACAGAGAGAGACAGAGAGAGAGACAGAGAAAGAGACAGAGAGAGACAGAAAACAGACAAAAGGAGAAAGACAGAGAGAGTCAAAAAGAGACAGTTAGAGAGATAGAGAGAGACAGAGAGAGACACAGAGAGAGACAGAGAGAGATAGAGACAAAGAGAGAGACAGAGAGAGACAGAGACAGAGTGAGCGAGACTGAGAGAGACAGAGAGAGAGACAGAGAGAGACAGAGACAGAGTGATAGAGACTGAGAGAGACAGAGACAAAGAGAGAGACAGAGAGAGACAGAGACAGAGTGAGCGAGACTGAGAGAGACAGAGAGAGACACAGAGAGAGACAGAGAGAGACAGAGAGAGACAGAGAGGGACAGAGAGAGAAAGAGATAGAGACAGAGAGAGACAGAGAGAGAGACAGAGAGAGACAGAGAGAGACAGAGTGATACAGACAGAGAGACAGAAAGAGAGACAGAGAGAGACAGAAAACAGACAAAGGGAGAGAAACAGAGAGAGACAGAAAGAGACAGAAAGAGAGATAGAGAGAGACAGAGAGAGACATAGACAGAGACAGAGAGAGAAGGAGACAAAGAGAGAGACAGAGAGAGACAGAGACAGAGTGAGCGAGACTGAGAGAGACAGAGAGAGAGACAGAGAAAGACAGAGACAGAGTGATAGAGACTGAGAGAGACAGAGAGACATAGACAAAGAAAGATACAGACAGAGACAGAGAGAGAGACTGAGAGAGATGGAGAGAGAGACAGAGAGAGAAAGAGACAAAGAGAGAGACAGACAGAGACAGAGACAGAGTGAGATAGACTGAGAGAGACAGAGAGAGACACAGAGACAGAGAGAGACAGAGAGAGACAGAGATAGAGACAGAGAGAGACAGAGAGAGAGACAGAGAGAGACAGAGATAGAGACAGAGAGAAAGACAGAGAGAGACAGATAGATACAGAGAGAGACAGAGAGAGACACAGAGAGAGACAGAGAGAGACAGAAAGAGACAGAGAGAGAGATAGAGAGAGACAGAGAGAGACAGAGACAAAGAGAGAGACAGAGAGAGACAGAGACAGAGTGAGAGAGTCTGAGAGACAGTGAGACAGAGAGAGACAGAGACAAAGTGAGAGAGACTGAGATAGACAGAGATAGACAGAGAGAGACAGAGACAAAGAAAGAGACAGAGAGAGACAGAGACAGAGTGAGATAGACTGAGAGAGACAGAGAGAGACACAGAGAGAGACTGAGAGAGACAGAGATAGGGACAGAGAGAGACAGTGAGAGAAAGAGATAGAGACAGAGACAGAGAGAGACTGAGAGAGACAGAGAGAGAGAGACAGAGACAAAGAGAGAGACAGAGAGAGACAGACCAGAGTGAGAGAGACTGAGAGAGACAGAGAGCAGGACAGAGAGAGACAGAGACAATGTGAGAGAGACTGAGATAGACAGAGAAAGAGACAGAGAGAGACAGAGACAAAGAGAGAGACAGAGAGAGACAGAGACGGAGTGAGATAGACGGAGAGAGAAAGAGAGAGACACAGAGAGAGACAGAGAGAGAAAGAGATAGAGACAGAGAGAGACAGAGAGAGACAGAGAGAGACAGAGAGAAACACATAGAGAGACAGAGAGAGACAGAGAGAGACAGAGATAGAGACAGAGAGAGACAGAGAGAGAGAGACAGAGAGAGACAGAGAGAGACAGAGAGAGACAGATTGATACAGAGAGAGAGACAGAAAGAGAGACAGAGAGAGACAGAAAACAGACAAAGGGAGAGAAACAGAGAGAGACAGAAAGAGACATAGAGAGAGATAGAGAGAGACAGAGAGAGACACAGAGAGAGACAGAGAGAGACAGAGACAAAGAGAGAGACAGAGAGAGACAGAGAGAGAGCGAGAGAGACTGAGAGACAGAGAGACAGAGACAAAGTGAGAGAGACTGAGATAGACAGAGAGAGACAGAGAAAACAGAGACAAAGAGAGAGACAGAGAGGGACACAGAGAGAG
This sequence comes from Mus caroli, assembly GCF_978045245.1. Taxonomy (NCBI): domain Eukaryota; kingdom Metazoa; phylum Chordata; class Mammalia; order Rodentia; family Muridae; genus Mus; species Mus caroli. The sequence continues at coordinate 184,533 of NW_028227341.1, forward strand.
ACAGAAAGAGACAGAGAGAGACAGAGAGAGACAGAGAGAGACAGAGAGAGAGACAGAGAGAGACAGAAAACAGACAAAGGGAGAGAGACATAGAGAGTCAAAAAGAGACAGTTAGAGAGATAGAGAGAGACAGAGAGAGACACAGAGAGAGACAGAGAGAGATAGAGACAAAGAGAGAGACAGAGAGAGACAGAGACAGAGTGAGCGAGACTGAGAGAGACAGAGAGAGAGACAGAGAGAGACAGAGACAGAGTGATAGAGACTTAGAGAGACAGAGAGACATAGACAAAGAAAGATACAGACAGAGACACAGAGAGAGACTGAGAGAGACAGAGAGATACAGAGACAGACAGAGAGAGACACAGAGAGAGACAGAGAGAGACAGAGAGAGACAGAGAGAGACAGAGAGAGACAGAGATAGAGACAGAGAGAAAGACAGAGAGAGACAGATAGATACAGAGAGAGACAGAGAGAGACACAAAGAGAGACAGAGAGAGACAGAAAGAGACAGAGAGAGAGATAGAAAGAGACAGTGAGACACAGAGAGAGACAAAGAGATAGACAGAGACAAAGAGAGAGACAGAGAGAGAGATAGACAAAGTGAGAGAGACAGAGAGAGAGAGAGAGAGAGAGATGGAGACAAAGTGAGAGAGACTGAGATAGACAGAGAGAGAGACAGAGAGAGACAGAGACAAAGAGAGAGACAGACAGAGACAGAGACAGAGTGAGATAAACTGAGAGAGACAGAGAGAGACACAGAGAGAGACTGAGAGAGACAGAGAGAGACAGAGATAGAGACAGAGAGAGACAGAGAGACAGAGAGAGACAGAGAGAGACAGAGAGATAGACAGAGATAGACAGAGAGAGACAGAGTGATACAGAGCGAGAGACAGAAAGAGAGACAGAGAGAGACAGAAAACAGACAAAGGGAGAGAAACAGAGAGAGACAGAAAGAGACAGAGAGAGATAGAGAGAGACAGAGAGAGACACAGAGAGAGACAGAGACAAAGAGAGAGACAGAGAGAGACAGAGACAGAGTGAGAGAGACTGAGAGACAGAGACAGAGAGAGAAAGAGACAAAGTGAGAGAGACTGAGATAGACAGAGACAGAGTGAGATAGAATGAGAGAAACAGAGAGAGACACAGAGAGAGACAGAGAGAGACAGAGATAGGGACAGAGAGAGACCGAGAGAGACAGAGAGAGACCGAGAGAGACAGAGAGAGACAGAGATAGAGACTGAGACAAAGAGAGAGACAGAGAGAGACAGAGACAGATACAGAGACAAAGAGAGAGACAGAGAAAGACAACCAGAGTGAGAGAGACTGAGAGAGACAGAGAGCGGGACAGAAAGAGACAGAGAAAAATGAGAGAGACTGAGATAGACAGAGAGAGAGACACAGAGAGACAGAGACAAAGAGAGAGACAGAGAGAGACAGAGATAGAGACAGAGAGAGACAGAGAGAGACAGAGAGAGACAGAGAGAGAGATAGAGAGAGAGACAGAGAGAGACAGAAAACAGACAAAGGGAGAGAGACAGAGAGAGTCAAAAAGAGACAGAGAGATAGAGAGAGACAGAAAGAGACACAGAGAGAGACAGAGAGAGACAGAGACAGAGTGAGCGAGACTGAGAGAGACAGAGAGAGAGACAGATAGAGACAGAGACAGAGTTATAGAGACTGAGAGAGACAGAGAGACATAGACAAAGAAAGATACAGACAGAGACAGAGAGAGAGAGTGAGAGAGACAGAAAGATACAGAGAGAGACAGAGAGAGACACAGAGAGAGGCAGAGAGAGACAGAGAGAGACAGAGAGAAACAGAGATAGAGACAGAGAGAAAGACAGAGAGAGACAGATAGATACAGAGAGAGACAGAGAGAGACACAGAGAGAGACAGAGAGAGACAGAAAGAGACAGAGAGATAGAGAGAGACAGAGAGAGACACAGAGAGAGACAAAGAGATAGACAGAGACAAAGGGAGAGACAGAGAGAGAGAGAGAAAAAATGAGAGAGACAGAGAGAGACAGAGAGAGACAGAGAGAGATAGAGACAAAGTGAGATAGACTGAGATAGACAGAGAGAGAGACAGATAGAGATAGAGTCAAAGAGAGAGACAGACAGAGACAGAGTGAGATAGACTGAGAGAGACAGAGAGAGACAGAGAGAGACAGAGAGAGACAAAGAGAGACAGAGATAGAGACAGAGAGAGACAGAGAGATAGACAGAGATAGACAGAGAGAGACAGAGTGATACAGAGCGAGAGACAGAAAGAGAGACAGAGAGAGACAGAAAACAGACAAAGGGAGAGAAACAGAGAGAGACAGAAAGAGACAGAGAGAGAGATAGAGAGAGACAGAGAGAGACACAGAGAGAGACAGAGACAAAGAGAGAGACAGAGAGAGACAGAGACAGAGTGAGAGAGACTGAGAGACAGAGAGACAGAGAGAGAAAGAGAGAGACACAGAGAGAGACAGAGAGAGACAGAGAGAGACAGAGAGAGACACAGAGAGAGACAGAGAGAGACAGAGAGAGACAGAGAGAGAGAAAGAGACAGAAAGAAAACAGACTTAGCAAGAGAGACAGAGAGAGACAGAAAGAGACAGAGAGAGACCAAGAAAGACACAGAGAGAGACAGAGAGAGACAGATACAAAGAGAGAGATAGAGAGAGACAGAGACAGAGTGAGAGAGACTGAGAGAGAGACAGAGAGAAACAGAGAAAGATTGAGAGAGACTGAGAGAGACAGAGAGAGAGACAGAGAGAGACAGATACAAAGAGATGGACAGAGAGACACAGAGAGATACAGAGAGAGACAGAGAGAGACACAGAGAGAGACTGAGAGACAGAGAGAGATACAGAGAGAGATAGAGAGAGACAGAGAGAGACAGAGAGAGAGACTGAGAGAGACAGAGAGAGACAGAGAGAGACAGAGAGAGACACAGAGAGAGACAGAGAGAGACAGAGAGAGACAGAGAGAGACAGAGAGAGACAGAGAGAGACAGAGAGAGACAGAGAGAGAGACAGAGAGAGACAGAAAACAGACAAAGGGAGAGAGACAGGGAGAGTCAAAAAGAGACAGTTAGAGAGATAGAGAGAGACAGAGAGAGACACAGAGATAGAGACAGAGAGAGACAGAGACAAAGAGAGAGACAGAGAGAGACAGAGAAAGAGTGAGCGAGACTGAGAGAGACAGAGAGAGAGACAGAGAGAGACAGAGACAGAGTGATAGAGACTGAGAGAGACAGAGAGACATAGACAAAGAAAGATACAGAGAGAGACAGAGACAGAGAGAGAGACTGAGAGAGACAGAGAGATACAGAGAGAGACAGAGAGAGACACAGAGAGAGACAGAGAGAGACAGAGAGAGACAGAGAGAGACAGAGAGAGACAGAGAGATACAGAGAGAGACAGAGAGAGAGACAGAGAAAGAGACAGAGAGAGATAGAAAACAGACAAAAGGAGAAAGACAGAGAGAGTCAAAAAGAGACAGTTAGAGAGATAGAGAGAGACAGAGAGAGACACAGAGAGAGACAGAGAGAGATAGAGACAAAGAGAGAGACAGAGAGAGACAGAGACAGAGTGAGCGAGACTGAGAGAGACAGAGAGAGAGACAGAGAGAGACAGAGACAGAGTGATAGAGACTGAGAGAGACAGAGACAAAGAGAGAGACAGAGAGAGACAGAGACAGAGTGAGCGAGACTGAGAGAGACAGAGAGAGACACAGAGAGAGACAGAGAGAGACAGAGAGAGACAGAGAGGGACAGAGAGAGAAAGAGATAGAGACAGAGAGAGACAGAGAGAGAGACAGAGAGAGACAGAGAGAGACAGAGTGATACAGACAGAGAGACAGAAAGAGAGACAGAGAGAGACAGAAAACAGACAAAGGGAGAGAAACAGAGAGAGACAGAAAGAGACAGAAAGAGAGATAGAGAGAGACAGAGAGAGACATAGACAGAGACAGAGAGAGAAGGAGACAAAGAGAGAGACAGAGAGAGACAGAGACAGAGTGAGCGAGACTGAGAGAGACAGAGAGAGAGACAGAGAAAGACAGAGACAGAGTGATAGAGACTGAGAGAGACAGAGAGACATAGACAAAGAAAGATACAGACAAAGACAGAGAGAGAGACTGAGAGAGATGGAGAGAGAGACAGAGAGAGAAAGAGACAAAGAGAGAGACAGACAGAGACAGAGACAGAGTGAGATAGACTGAGAGAGACAGAGAGAGACACAGAGAGAGACAGAGAGAGACAGAGAGAGACAGAGATAGAGACAGAGAGAGACAGAGAGAGAGACAGAGAGAGACAGAGATAGAGACAGAGAGAAAGACAGAGAGAGACAGATAGATACAGAGAGAGACAGAGAGAGACACAGAGAGAGAGAGAGAGAGACAGAAAGAGACAGAGAGAGAGATAGAGAGAGACAGAGAGAGACAGAGACAAAGAGAGAGACAGAGAGAGACAGAGACAGAGTGAGAGAGTCTGAGAGACAGTGAGACAGAGAGAGACAGAGACAAAGTGAGAGAGACTGAGATAGACAGAGATAGACAGAGAGAGACAGAGACAAAGAAAGAGACAGAGAGAGACAGAGACAGAGTGAGATAGACTGAGAGAGACAGAGAGAGACACAGAGAGAGACTGAGAGAGACAGAGATAGGGACAGAGAGAGACAGTGAGAGAAAGAGATAGAGACAGAGACAGAGAGAGACTGAGAGAGACAGAGAGAGAGAGACAGAGACAAAGAGAGAGACAGAGAGAGACAGACCAGAGTGAGAGAGACTGAGAGAGACAGAGAGCAGGACAGAGAGAGACAGAGACAATGTGAGAGAGACTGAGATAGACAGAGAAAGAGACAGAGAGAGACAGAGACAAAGAGAGAGACAGAGAGAGACAGAGACGGAGTGAGATAGACGGAGAGAGAAAGAGAGAGACACAGAGAGAGACAGAGAGAGAAAGAGATAGAGACAGAGAGAGACAGAGAGAGACAGAGAGAGACAGAGAGAAACACATAGAGAGACAGAGAGAGACAGAGAGAGACAGAGATAGAGACAGAGAGAGACAGAGAGAGAGAGACAGAGAGAGACAGAGAGAGACAGAGAGAGACAGATTGATACAGAGAGAGAGACAGAAAGAGAGACAGAGAGAGACAGAAAACAGACAAAGGGAGAGAAACAGAGAGAGAAAGAAAGAGACATAGAGAGAGATAGAGAGAGACAGAGAGAGACACAGAGAGAGACAGAGAGAGACAGAGACAAAGAGAGAGACAGAGAGAGACAGAGAGAGAGCGAGAGAGACTGAGAGACAGAGAGACAGAGACAAAGTGAGAGAGACTGAGATAGACAGAGAGAGACAGAGAAAACAGAGACAAAGAGAGAGACAGAGAGGGACACAGAGAGAGACAGAAAGAGACAGAGAGAGACAGAGAGAGACAGAGAGAGACAGAGAGAGAGACAGAGAGAGACAGAAAACAGACAAAGGGAGAGAGACATAGAGAGTCAAAAAGAGACAGTTAGAGAGATAGAGAGAGACAGAGAGAGACACAGAGAGAGACAGAGAGAGATAGAGACAAAGAGAGAGACAGAGAGAGACAGAGACAGAGTGAGCGAGACTGAGAGAGACAGAGAGAGAGACAGAGAGAGACAGAGACAGAGTGATAGAGACTTAGAGAGACAGAGAGACATAGACAAAGAAAGATACAGACAGAGACACAGAGAGAGACTGAGAGAGACAGAGAGATACAGAGACAGACAGAGAGAGACACAGAGAGAGACAGAGAGAGACAGAGAGAGACAGAGAGAGACAGAGAGAGACAGAGATAGAGACAGAGAGAAAGACAGAGAGAGAGATAGATACAGAGAGAGACAGAGAGAGACACAAAGAGAGACAGAGAGAGACAGAAAGAGACAGAGAGAGAGATAGAAAGAGACAGTGAGACACAGAGAGAGACAAAGAGATAGACAGAGACAAAGAGAGAGACAGAGAGAGAGATAGACAAAGTGAGAGAGACAGAGAGAGAGAGAGAGAGATGGAGACAAAGTGAGAGAGACTGAGATAGACAGAGAGAGAGACAGAGAGAGACAGAGACAAAGAGAGAGACAGACAGAGACAGAGACAGAGTGAGATAGACTGAGAGAGACAGAGAGAGACACAGAGAGAGACTGAGAGAGACAGAGAGAGACAGAGATAGAGACAGAGAGAGACAGAGAGACAGAGAGAGACAGAGAGAGACAGAGTGATACAGAGAGAGAGACAGAAAGAGAGACAGAGAGAGACAGAAAACAGACAAAGGGAGAGAAACAGAGAGAGACAGAAAGAGACAGAGAGAGATAGAGAGAGACAGAGAGAGACACAGAGAGAGACAGAGAGAGAGACAGAGACAAAGAGAGAGACAGAGAGAGACAGAGACAGAGTGAGAGAGACTTAGAGACAGAGAGACAGAGACAAAGTGAGAGAGACTGAGATAGACAGAGAGAGAGACAGAGAAAACAGAGACAAAGAGAGAGACAGAGAGAGACAGAGAGAGTGAGATAGACAGAGAGAGACAGAGAGATACAGAGAGAGACAGAGAGAGACACAGAGAGAGACAGAGAGAGACAGAGAGAGACAGAGAGAGACAGAGAGAGACAGAGAGAGACAGAGAAAACAGAGACAAAGAGAGAGACAGAGAGAGACAGAAAACAGACAAAGGGAGAGAGACAGAGAGAGTCAAAAAGAGACAGTTAGAGAGATAGAGAGAGACAGAGAGAGACACAGAGAGAGACAGAGATAGACAGAGACAAAGAGAGAGACAGAGCGAGACAGAGACAGAGTGAGCGAGACAGAGAGAGACAGAGAGTGAGATAGAGAGAGACAGAGACAGAGTGATAGAGACTGAGAGAGACAGAGAGACCTAGACAAAGAAAGATACAGACAGAGACAGAGAGAGAGAGACTGAGAGAGACAGAGAGATACAGAGAGAGACAGAGAGAGATACAGAGAGAGACAGAGAGAGACAGAGAAAGACAGAGAGAGAGAAAGAGAGATACAGAGAGAGACAGAGATAGAGACAGAGAGAAAGACAGAGAGAGACAGATAGATACAGAGAGAGACAGAGAGAGACACAGAGAGAGACAGAGATAGACAGAATGAGACAGAGAAAGATAGAGAGAGACAGAGAGAGACACAGAGAGAGACAAAGAGATAGACAAAGACAAAGAGAGAGACAGAGAGAGAGAGACAAAGTGAGAGAGACAGAGAGAGACAGAGAGAGAGACAGAGAGAGAGAGACAAAGTGAGAGTGACAGAGAGAGAGACAGAGAGAGACAGAGAGAGACAGGGAGAGACAGAGAGAGACAGAGATAGAGACAGAGAGAGACAGAGAGAGAGACAGAGAGAGACAGAGAGAGACAGAGTGATACAGAGAGAGAGACAGAAAGAGAGACAGAGAGAGACAGAAAACAGACAAAGGGAGAGAAACAGAGAGAGATAGAAAGAGACAGAGAGAGAGATAGAGAGAGACAGAGAGAGACACAGAGAGAGACAGAGAGAGACAGAGACAAAGAGAGAGACAGAGAGAGACAGAGACAGAGTGAGAGAGACTGAGAGACAGAGAGACAGAGAGAGACAGAGACAAAGTGAGAGAGACTGAGATAGACAGAGATAGACAGAGAGAGACAGAGACAAAGAGAGAGACAGAGAGAGACAGAGACAGAGTGAGATAGCCTGAGAGAGACAGAGAGAGACACACAGAGAGAGAGAGAGAGAGACAGAGATATGGACAGAGAGAGACAGAGAGAGACAGAGACAAAGAGAGAGACAGAGAGAGACAGACCAGAGTGAGAGAGACTGAGAGAGACAGAGAGCGGGACAGAGAGAGACTGAGAAATACAGAGAGAGAGACAGAGAGATACAGAGACAAAGAGAGAGACAGAGAGAGACAAAGACGGAGTGAGATAGACGGAGAGAGAAAGAGAGAGACACAGAGAGAGACAGAGAGAGACAGAGAGAGACAGAGATAGAGACAGAGAGAGACAGAAAGAGACAGAGAGAGACAGAAAACAGACAAAGGGAGAGAAACAGAGAGAGATAGAAAGAGACAGAGAGAGAGATAGAGAGAGACAGAGAGAGACACAGAGAGAGACAGATAGAGACAGAGACAAAGAGAGAGACAGAGAGAGACAGAGACAGAGTGAGAGAGACTGAGAGACAGAGAGACAGAGAGAGACAGAGACAAACTGAGAGAGACTGAGATAGACAGAGATAGACAGAGAGAGACAGAGACAAAGAGAGAGACAGAGAGAGACAGAGACAGAGTGAGATAGACTGAGAGAGACAGAGAGAGACACACAGAGAGAGAGAGAGACAGAGATAGGGACAGAGAGAGACAGAGAGAGACAGAGACAAAGAGAGAGACAGAGAGAGACAGACCAGAGTGAGAGAGACTGAGAGAGACAGAGAGCGGGACAGAGAGAGACTGAGAAAGACAGAGAGAAAGACAGAGAGAGACAGAGACAAAGAGAGAGACAGAGAGAGACAGAGACGAAGTGAGATAGACGGAGAGAGAAAGAGAGAGACACAGAGAGAGACAGAGAGAGACAGAGAGAGACAGAGATAGAGACAGAGAGAGACAGAAAGAGACAGAGAGAGAGAGAGTGACAGAGAGAAACACATAGAGAGACAGAGAGAGACAGAGAGAGACAGAGATAGAGACAGAGAGAGACAGAGAGAGACAGAGAGAGACAGAGAGACACAGAGAGAGACAGAGATAGAGACAGAGAGAAAGACAGAGAGAGACAGATAGATACAGAGAGAGACAGAGAGAGACACAAAGAGAGACAGAGAGACAGAAAGAGACAGAGAGAGATATAGAGAGACAGAGAGAGACACAGAGAGAGACAAAGAGATAGACAGAGACAAAGAGAGAGACAGAGAGTGAGAGACAAAGTGAGAGACACAGAGAGAGACAGAAGGAGAGACAGAGAGAGATAGAGACAAAGTGAGAGAGACTGAGATAGACAGAGAGAGAGACAGAGAGAGACAGAGACAAAGAGAGAGACAGACAGAGACAGAGACAGAGTGAGATAGACTGAGAGAGACAGAGAGAGACACAGAAGACAGATAGAGACAGAGAGAGACAGAGAGAGAAAGAGATAGAGACAGAGAGAGACAGAGAGAGACAGAGAGAGAGACAGAGAGAGACAGAGAGAGACAGAGTGATACAGAAGTGAGACAGAAAGAGAGACAGAGAGAGACAGAAAACAGACAAAGGGAGAGAAACAGAGAGAGACAGAAAGAGACAGAGAGAGAGAGATAGAGAGAGACAGAGAGAGACAGAGACAGAGACAGAGAGAGACAGAGACAAAGAGAGAGACAGAGAGAGACAGAGACAGAGTGAGATAGACTGAGAGAGACAGAGAGAGACACAGAGAGACACAGAGAGAGAGAGAGATAGGGACAGAGAGAGACAGATTGAGACCGAGAGAGACAGAGAGAGACAGAGATAAAGACAGAGACAGAGAGAGACTGAGAGAGACAGAGAGAGAGAGACAGAGACAAAGAGAGAGATAGAGAGACAGACCAGAGTGAGAGAGACTGAGAGAGACAGAGAGCGGGACAGAGAGAGACAGAGAAAAAGTGAGAGAGACTGAGATAGACAGAGAGAGAGACAGAGAGAGACAGAGACAAAGAGAGAGACAGAGAGAGACAGAGACGGAGTGAGATAGACGGAGAGAGAAAGAGAGAGACACAGAGAGAGACAGAGAGAGACAGAGAGAGACAGAGATAGAGACAGAGAGAGAGACAGAGAGAGACAGTGAGATACAGAGAGAGACAGAGAGAGACAGAGAGAGAAAGAAACCGACAAAGAGAGAGAGACAGAAAGAGACAGATAGAGAGATAGAGAGAGACAGAGAGAGACACAGAGAGTATCAGACTAAAGACAGAGACAAAGAGAGAGACAGAGAAAGAGTGAGAGAGAATGATAGAGACAGAGAGACAGAGAGAAACAGAGACAGAGTGAGAGAGACAGAGAGACAAAGAGAGACACAGAGAGAGACAGAGTGAGACAGTGAGATATGGAGATAGAGACACAGAGAGAGACAGAGAGAGAGAAAAAGACAGAAAGAAAACAGACAAAGAGAGAGAGACAGAGAGAGAAAGAAAGAGACAGAGAGAGAGATAGAGAGAGACAAAGAAAGACACAGCGAAAGACAGAGTGAGACAGAGAGAGACAGAACAGAGTGAGATAGACTGAGAGAGACAGAGAGAGACACAGAGAGAGACAGAGATAGAGACAGAGAGAGACAGAGAGAGAGAGACAGAGAGAGACAGAGAGAGACAGAGTGATACAGAGAGAGAGACAGAAAGAGAGACAGAGAGAGACAGAAAACAGACAAAGGGAGAGAGACATAGAGAGTCAAAAAGAGACAGTTAGAGAGATAGAGAGAGACAGAGAGAGACACAGAGAGAGACAGAGAGAGATAGAGACAAAGAGAGAGACAGAGAGAGACAGAGACAGAATGAGCGAGACTGAGAGAGACAGAGAGAGAGACAGAGAGAGACAGAGACAGAGTGATAGAGACTTAGAGAGACAGAGAGACATAGACAAAGAAAGATACAGACAGAGACACAGAGAGAGACTGAGAGAGACAGAGAGATACAGAGACAGACAGAGAGAGACACAGAGAGAGACAGAGAGAGACAGAGAGAGACAGAGAGAGACAGAGAGAGACAGAGATAGAGACAGAGAGAAAGACAGAGAGAGAGAGATAGATACAGAGAGAGACAGAGAGAGACACAAAGAGAGACAGAGAGAGACAGAAAGAGACAGAGAGAGAGAGATAGAAAGAGACAGTGAGACACAGAGAGAGACAAAGAGATAGACAGAGACAAAGAGAGAGACAGAGAGAGATAGACAAAGTGAGAGAGACAGAGAGAGAGAGAGAGAGATGGAGACAAAGTGAGAGAGACTGAGATAGACAGAGAGAGAGACAGAGAGAGACAGAGACAAAGAGAGAGACAGACAGAGACAGAGACAGAGTGAGATAGACTGAGAGAGACAGAGAGAGACACAGAGAGAGACTGAGAGAGACAGAGAGAGACAGAGATAGAGACAGAGAGAGACAGAGAGACAGAGAGAGACAGAGAGAGACAGAGTGATACAGAGAGAGAGACAGAAGGAGAGACAGAGAGAGACAGAAAACAGACAAAGGGAGAGAAACAGAGAGAGACAGAAAGAGACAGAGAGAGATAGAGAGAGACAGAGAGAGACACAGAGAGAGACAGAGAGAGAGACAGAGACAAAGAGAGAGACAGAGAGAGACAGAGACAGAGTGAGAGAGACTTAGAGACAGAGAGACAGAGACAAAGTGAGAGAGACTGAGATAGACAGAGAGAGAGACAGAGAAAACAGAGACAAAGAGAGAGACAGAGAGAGACAGAGAGAGTGAGATAGACAGAGAGAGACAGAGAGATACAGAGAGAGACAGAGAGAGACACAGAGAGAGACAGAGAGAGACAGAGAGAGACAGAGAGAGACAGAGAGAGACAGAGAGAGACAGTGAGAGAGACAGAGATAGAGACAGACAGAGACAGAAAACAGACAAAGGGAGAGAGACAGAGAGAGTCAAAAAGAGACAGTTAGAGAGATAGAGAGAGACAGAGAGAGACACAGAGAGAGACAGAGATAGACAGAGACAAAGAGAGAGACAGAGCGAGACAGAGACAGAGTGAGCGAGACAGAGAGAGACAGAGAGTGAGACAGAGAGAGACAGAGACAGAGTGATAGAGACTGAGAGAGACAGAGAGACCTAGACAAAGAAAGATACAGACAGAGACAGAGAGAGAGAGACTGAGAGAGACAGAGAGATACAGAGAGAGACAGAGAGAGATACAGAGAGAGACAGAGAGAGACAGAGAAAGACAGAGAGAGAGAAAGAGAGATACAGAGAGAGACAGAGATAGAGACAGAGAGAAAGACAGAGAGACATATAGATACAGAGAGAGACAGAGAGAGACACAGAGAGAGACAGAGATAGACAGAATGAGACAGAGAAAGATAGAGAGAGACAGAGAGAGACACAGAGAGAGACAAAGTGATAGACAAAGACAAAGAGAGAGACAGAGAGAGAGAGAGACAAAGTGAGAGAGACAGAGAGAGACATAGAGAGAGACAGAGAGAGAGACAAAGTGAGAGTGACAGAGAGAGAGACAGAGAGAGACAGAGAGAGACAGGGAGAGACAGAGAGAGACAGAGATAGAGACAGAGAGAGACAGAGAGAGAGACAGAGAGAGACAGAGAGAGACAGAGTGATACAGAGAGAGAGACAGAAAGAGAGACAGAGAGAGACAGAAAACAGACAAAGGGAGAGAAACAGAGAGAGATAGAAAGAGACAGAGAGAGAGATAGAGAGAGACAGAGAGAGACAGAGAGAGAGACAGAGAGAGACAGAGACAAAGAGAGAGACAGAGAGAGACAGAGACAGAGTGAGAGAGACTGAGAGACAGAGAGACAGAGAGAGACAGAGACAAAGTGAGAGAGACTGAGATAGACAGAGATAGACAGAGAGAGACAGAGACAAAGAGAGAGACAGAGAGAGACAGAGACAGAGTGAGATAGCCTGAGAGAGACAGAGAGAGACACACACAGAGAGAGAGAGAGAGACAGAGATATGGACAGAGAGAGACAGAGAGAGACAGAGACAAAGAGAGAGACAGAGAGAGACAGACCAGAGTGAGAGAGACTGAGAGAGACAGAGAGCGGGACAGAGAGAGACTGAGAAATACAGAGAGAGAGACAGAGAGAGACAGAGACAAAGAGAGAGACAGAGAGAGACAAAGACGGAGTGAGATAAACGGAGAGAGAAAGAGAGAGACACAGAGAGAGACAGAGAGAGACAGAGAGAGACAGAGATAGAGACAGAGAGAGACAGAAAGAGACAGAGAGAGACAGAAAACAGACAAAGGGAGAGAAACAGAGAGAGATAGAAAGAGACAGAGAGAGAGATAGAGAGAGACAGAGAGAGACACAGAGAGAGACAGAGAGAGACAGAGACAAAGAGAGAGACAGAGAGAGACAGAGACAGAGTGAGAGAGACTGAGAGACAGAGAGACAGAGAGAGACAGAGACAAACTGAGAGAGACTGAGATAGACAGAGATAGACAGAGAGAGACAGAGACAAAGAGAGAGACAGAGAGAGACAGAGACAGAGTGAGATAGACTGAGAGAGACAGAGAGAGACACACAGAGAGAGAGAGAGACAGAGATAGGGACAGAGAGAGACAGAGAGAGACAGAGACAAAGAGAGAGACAGAGAGAGACAGACCAGAGTGAGAGAGACTGAGAGAGACAGAGAGCAGGACAGAGAGAGACTGAGAAAGACAGAGAGAAAGACAGAGAGAGACAGAGACAAAGAGAGAGACAGAGAGAGACAGAGACGAAGTGAGATAGACGGAGAGAGAAAGAGAGAGACACAGAGAGAGACAGAGAGAGACAGAGAGAGACAGAGATAGAGACAGAGAGAGACAGAAAGAGACAGATAGAGAGAGAGTGACAGAGAGAAACACATAGAGAGACAGAGAGAGACAGAGAGAGACAGAGATAGATACAGAGAGAGACAGAGAGAGACAGAGAGAGACAGAGAGAGACAGAGAGAGACAGAGATAGAGACAGAGAGAAAGACAGAGAGAGACAGATAGATACAGAGAGAGACAGAGAGAGACACAAAGAGAGACAGAGAGACAGAAAGAGACAGAGAGAGATATAGAGAGACAGAGAGAGACACAGAGAGAGACAAAGAGATAGACAGAGACAAAGAGAGAGACAGAGAGTGAGAGACAAAGTGAGAGACACAGAGAGAGACAGAAGGAGAGACAGAGAGAGATAGAGACAAAGTGAGAGAGACTGAGATAGACAGAGAGAGAGACAGAGAGAGACAGAGACAAAGAGAGAGACAGACAGAGACAGAGACAGAGTGAGATAGACTGAGAGAGACAGAGAGAGACACAGAAGACAGATAGAGACAGAGAGAGACAGAGAGAGAAAGAGATAGAGACAGAGAGAGACAGAGAGAGACAGAGAGAGAGACAGAGAGAGACAGAGAGAGACAGAGTGATACAGAAGTGAGACAGAAAGAGAGACAGAGAGAGACAGAAAACAGACAAAGGGAGAGAAACAGAGAGAGACAGAAAGAGACAGAGAGAGAGAGATAGAGAGAGACAGAGAGAGACAGAGACAGAGACAGAGAGAGACAGAGACAAAGAGAGAGACAGAGAGAGACAGAGACAGAGTGAGATAGACTGAGAGAGACAGAGAGAGACACAGAGAGACACAGAGAGAGAGAGAGATAGGGACAGAGAGAGACAGATTGAGACCGAGAGAGACAGAGAGAGACAGAGATAAAGACAGAGACAGAGAGAGACTGAGAGAGACAGAGAGAGAGAGACAGAGACAAAGAGAGAGATAGAGAGACAGACCAGAGTGAGAGAGACTGAGAGAGACAGAGAGCGGGACAGAGAGAGACAGAGAAAAAGTGAGAGAGACTGAGATAGACAGAGAGAGAGACAGAGAGAGACAGAGACAAAGAGAGAGACAGAGAGAGACAGAGACGGAGTGAGATAGACGGAGAGAGAAAGAGAGAGACACAGAGAGAGACAGAGAGAGACAGAGAGAGACAGAGATAGAGATAGAGAGAGAGACAGAGAGAGACAGTGAGATACAGAGAGAGACAGAGAGAGACAGAGAGAGAAAGAAACCGACAAAGAGAGAGAGACAGAAAGAGACAGATAGAGAGATAGAGAGAGACAGAGAGAGACACAGAGAGTATCAGACAAAAGACAGAGACAAAGAGAGAGACAGAGAAAGAGTGAGAGAGAATGATAGAGACAGAGAGACAGAGAGAAACAGAGACAGAGTGAGAGAGACAGAGAGACAAAGAGAGACACAGAGAGAGACAGAGTGAGACAGTGAGATATGGAGATAGAGACACAGAGAGAGACAGAGAGAGAGAAAAAGACAGAAAGAAAACAGACAAAGAGAGAGAGACAGAGAGAGAAAGAAAGAGACAGAGAGAGAGATAGAGAGAGACAAAGAAAGACACAGCGAAAGACAGAGTGAGACAGAGAGAGACAGAACAGAGTGAGATAGACTGAGAGAGACAGAGAGAGACACAGAGAGAGACAGAGATAGAGACAAAGAGAGACAGAGAGAGAGACAGAGAGAGACAGAGAGAGACAGAGTGATACAGAGAGAGAGACAGAAAGAGAGACAGAGAGAGACAGAAAACAGAGAAAGGGAGAGAAACAGAGAGAGACAGAAAGAGACAGAGAGAGAGATAGAGAGAGACAGAGAGAGACACAGAGAGAGACAGAGAGAGAGAAAGAGACAAAGAGAGAGACAGAGCGAGACAGAGACAGAGTGAGAGAGACTGAGAGACAGAGAGACAGAGAGACAGAACAGAGATAGAGAGACTGAGAGAGACAGAGAGAGGGACAGAGAAA
>NW_028227341.1:205000-230000 GCF_978045245.1 Mus caroli
GACAGAGAGAGCGATAGAGAGAGACAGAGAGAGACACAGAGAGAAACAGAGTGAGACAGAGAGATATGTAGATAGAGACAGAGAGAGACAGAGAGAGACATAGAGAGACAGAGATAGAGACAGAGAGAAACAGAGAGGGACAGAGAGAGACAGAGATAGGGATAGAGAGAGATAGACAGAGAGAGGGACAGAGAGTGACAGAGAGAGAGACAGAGAGAGAGACAGAGACAGTAAAAGAGAGATAGAGACAGAAAGAGACAAATAGATAGAGAGAGACAGAGAGAGACACAGAGAGAAACAGACTGAAGACAGAGACAAAGAGAGAGACAGAGTGAGAGAGAATGAGAGAGACAGAGAGAGAGACAAAGAGAAACAGAGACAGAGTGAGAGAGACTGAGAGAGACAGAGAGAGACACAGAGAGAGACAGAGTGAGACAGAGAGATACGGAGATAGAGACAGAGAGAGACAGAGAGATACAGAGAGATACAGAGAGAGACAGAGAGAGAAAGAGACAGAAAATAAACAGACTTAGAGAGAGAGACAGAGAGAGACAGAAAGAGACAGAGGGAGAGATAGAGAGAGACAAAGAAAGACACAGAGAGAGACAGAGAGAGACAGAGACAAAGAGAGAGACAGAGACAGAGTGAGAGAGACTTAGAGAGAGACAGAGAGAAACAGAGAAAGATTGAGAGAGACTGAGAGAGATAGAGAGAGAGACAGAGAGAGACATATACAAAGAGATAGACAGAGAGAGACAGAGAGATACAGAGAGAGACAGAGAGAGACACAGAGAGAGACTGAGAGAGACAGAGAGAGACATAGAGAGACAGAGAGAGACAGAGATAGAGACAGAGAGAGACAGAGAGACACATAGAGAGACAGAGAGAGACTAAGATAGAGACAGAGAGAGAGAGACAGAGAGAGACAGAGAGAGACAGAGAGAGAGACAGAGAGAGACAGAGAGAGACAGTGAGAGAGACACAGAGAGACAGAAAGGAGACAAAGCAAGAGAGATAAAGAGAGACAGAAAGAGACAGAGAGAGATAGAGAGACAGAAAAAGACACAGAGAGAGACAGAGACAGAGAGAGAGACAGAGAGAGAGACAGAGACAAAGAGAGAGACAGAGAGAGACAGAGATATAGTGAGAGAGACTGATAGAGACAGAATGAGAGACAGAGAGAGACAGAGATAGTGACAGAGAGAGACAGATAGAGACACAGAGAGACACAGAGAGAGATAGAGAGAGAGGTAGATAGAGAGAGACAAAGAGAGAGACAGAGAGAGACAAAGAGAGAGACAGAGAGAGAGACAGAGATAGAGACAGAGAGAGATGGAGAGACAAGAGCGAGAGACAGAGAGAGAGACAGAGAGAGACACAGAGAGAGACAGAGAAAAGAGAGAGACCGAGAGAAACAGAGACAGAGTGAGAGAGACTGAGAGAGACAGAGAGAGAGACAGAGACAGAGTGAGAGAGATTGAGAGAGACAGAGAGAGAGACAGAGAGGCAGAGATAAAGAGAGAGACAGAGAGAGACAGAGAGAGACAGAGAGACAGAGAGAGACAGAGAGAGAGACAGAGAGAGACAGAGAGATACAGAGAGAGACAGAGAGAGACACAGATAGAGACAGAGAGAGACAGAGTTAGAGACAGAAAGAGAGACAGAGAGATAGAGATAGTGATAGAGAGAGAAAGAGAGAAAGACAGAGAGAGACAGATAGAGAGACAGAGAGAGAGACTGACAGAGAAAGAGAGAGACAGAAAGAGAGAAAGAGAGAGACAGAGACAGAGAGAGAGAGACAGAGAGAGAGACAGACAGAGACCGAAAACAGACAAAGAGAGAGAGACAGAAAGAGACAGAGAGAGAGATAGAGAGAGACAGCGAGAGACACAGAGAGAGACAGAGAGAGAGACAGAGAGATAGAGAGAGACAGAGAGAGACAGAGACAGAGTGAGAGAGACTGAGAGAGACAGAGAGAGACACAGATAGAGAGAGAGACAAAGAGAGACAGAGAGATAAAGAGAGAGACAGAGAGAGAGAGACAGAGAGAGACAAAGAGAGAGACAAAGAGATAGACAGAGACAAAGAGAGAGACAGAGAGACACAAAGACAAATTGAGAGAGACAGAGAGAGACAGAGAGAGAGACAGAGAGAGACAGAGAGAGACAGAGAGAGAGACACAGAGAGACAGAAAGGAGACAAAGCAAGAGAGATAAAGAGAGACAGAAAGAGACAGAGAGAGATAGAGAGACAGAAAAAGACACAGAGAGAGACAGAGACACAGAGAGAGACAGAGAGGGAGACAGAGACAAAGAGAGAGACAGAGAGGGACAGAGATATAGTGAGAGAGACTGATAGAGACAGAATGAGAGACAGAGAGAGACAGAGATAGAGACAGAGAGAGACAGATAGAGACACAGAGAGACACAGAGAGAGATAGAGAGAGAGGTAGATAGAGAGAGACAAAGAGAGAGACAGAGAGAGACAAAGAGAGAGACAGAGAGAGAGACAGAGAGAGAGACAGAGAGAGATGGAGAGACAAGAGCGAGAGACAGAGAGAGAGACAGAGAGAGACACAGAGAGAGACAGAGAAAAGAGAGAGACAGAGAGAAACAGAGACAGAGTGAGAGAGACTGAGAGAGAGAGAGAGAGAAAGAGACAGAGTGAGAGAGATTGAGAGAGACAGAGAGAGAGACAGAGAGGCAGAGATAAAGAGAGAGACCGAGAGAGACAGAGAGAGACAGAGAGACAGAGAGAGACAGAGAGAGAGACAGAGAGAGACAGAGAGAGACACAGATAGAGACAGAGAGAGACAGAGAGAGACAGAGTTAGAGACAGAAAGAGAGACAGAGAGATAGAGATAGTGATAGAGAGAGACAGAGAGAAAGACCTAGAGAGACAGAGAGAGACAGATAGATACAGAGAGAGTCAGAGAGAGACACAGAGAGAGACAGAGAGAGACAGAAAGAGACAGAGAGAGATAGAGACACAGAGAGACACAGAGAGAGACAAAGAAATAGACAGAGACAAAGAGAGAGACAGAGAGAGAAAGAGACAAAGTGAGAGAGACAGAGAGAGACAGAGAGAGACAGAGAGAGATATAGACAAAGTGAGAGAGACTGAGATAGACAGAGAGAGGGACAGAGAGAGACAGAGACAAAGAGAGAGACAGAGAGAGACAGAGACAGAGTGAGATAGACTGAGAGAGACAGAGAGAGACAGAGAGAGACAGAGAGAGACAGAGAGAGACAGAGTGATACAGAGAGAGAGACAGAAAGAGAGACAGAGAGAGACAGAAAACAGACAAAGGGTTGAGAAACAGAAAGAGACAGAAAGAGACTGAGAGAGAGATAGAGAGAGACAGAGAGAGACACAGAGATAGACAGAGACAGAGTGAGAGAGACTGAGAGACAGAGAGAGACAGAGAGAGACACAGATAGAGACAGAGAGAGACAGAGAGAGACAGAGTTAGAGACAGAAAGAGAGACAGAGAGATAGAGATAGTGATAGAGAGAGACAGAGAGAAAGACCGAGAGAGACAGAGAGAGACAGATAGATACAGAGAGAGTCAGAGAGAGACACAGAGAGAGACAGAGAGAGACAGAAAGAGACAGAGAGAGATAGAGACACAGAGAGACACAGAGAGAGACAAAGAAATAGACAGAGACAAAGAGAGAGACAGAGAGAGAAAGAGACAAAGTGAGAGAGACAGAGAGAGACAGAGAGAGACAGAGAGAGACAGAGACAAATTGAGAGAGACTGAGATAGACAGAGAGAGGGACAGAGAGAGACAGAGACAAAGAGAGAGACAGAGAGAGACAGAGACAGAGTGAGATAGACTGAGAGAGACAGAGAGAGACAGAGAGAGACAGAGAGAGACAGAGAGAGACAGAGTGATACAGAGAGAGAGACAGAAAGAGAGACAGAGAGAGACAGAAAACAGACAAAGGGTTGAGAAACAGAAAGAGACAGAAAGAGACTGAGAGAGAGATAGAGAGAGACAGAGAGAGACACAGAGATAGACAGAGACAGAGTGAGAGAGACTGAGAGACAGAGAGAGACAGAGAGAGACACAGATAGAGACAGAGAGAGACAGAGAGAGACAGAGTTAGAGACAGAAAGAGAGACAGAGAGATAGAGATAGTGATAGAGAGAGACAGAGAGAAAGACCGAGAGAGACAGAGAGAGACAGATAGATACAGAGAGAGTCAGAGAGAGACACAGAGAGAGACAGAGAGAGACAGAAAGAGACAGAGAGAGATAGAGACACAGAGAGACACAGAGAGAGACAAAGAAATAGACAGAGACAAAGAGAGAGACAGAGAGAGAAAGAGACAAAGTGAGAGAGACAGAGAGAGACAGAGAGAGACAGAGAGAGATATAGACAAAGTGAGAGAGACTGAGATAGACAGAGAGAGGAACAGAGAGAGACAGAGACAAAGAGAGAGACAGAGAGAGACAGAGACAGAGTGAGATAGACTGAGAGAGACAGAGAGAGACACAGAGAGAGACAGAGAGAGACAGAGAGAGACAGAGTGATACAGAGAGAGCGAGACAGAGAGAGACAGAGAGAGACAGAGTGATACAGAGAGAGAGACAGAAAGAGAGACAGAGAGAGACAGAAAACAGACAAAGGGAGAGAAACAGAGAGAGACAGAAAGAGACATAGAGAGAGATAGAGAGAGACAGAGAGAGACAGAGAGAGACACAGAGAGAGACAGAGAGAGAGACAGAGACAAAGAGAGAGACAGAGAGAGACAGACAGAGTGAGAGAGACTGAGAGACAGAGAGACAGAGACAAAGTGAGAGAGACTGAGATAGACAGAGAGAGACAGAGAAAACAGAGACAAAGAGAGAGACAGAGAGAGACAGAGACAGAGTGAGATAGACAGAGAGATACAGAGAGAGACAGAGAGGGACACAGAGAGAGACAGAAAGAGACAGAGAGAGACAGAGAGAGACAGAGAGAGACAGAGAGAGAGACAGAGAGAGACAAAAAACAGACAAAGGGAGAGAGATATAGAGAGTCAAAAAGAGACAGTTAGAGAGATAGAGAGAGACAGAGAGAGACACAGAGACAGACAGAGAGAGACAGAGACAAAGAGAGAGACAGAGACAGAGTGAGCGAGACTGAGAGAGACAGAGAGACAGAGAGAGACAGAGACAGAGTGATAGAGACTGAGAGAGAAAGAGAGACATAGACAAAGAAAGATACAGACAGAGACACAGAGAGAGACTGAGAGAGACAGAGAGATACAGAGACAGACAGAGAGAGACACAGAGAGAGACAGAGAGAGACAGAGAGAGACAGAGAGAGACAGAGATAGAGACAGAGAGAAAGACAGAGAGAGACAGATAGATACAGAGAGAGACAGAGAGAGACACAAAGAGAGACAGAGAGAGACAGAAAGAGACAGAGAGAGAGATAGAGAGAGACAGAGAGAGACACAGATAGAGACAAAGAGATAGACAGAGACAAAGAGAGAGACAGAGAGAGAGAGACAAAGTGAGAGAGACAGAGAGAGAGAGAGAGAGAGAGAGAGAGATAGAGACAAAGTGAGAGAGACTGAGATAGACAGAGAGAGAGACAGAGAGAGACAGAGACAAAGAGAGAGACAGACAGAGACAGAGACAGAGTGAGATAGACTGAGAGAGACAGAGAGAGACACAGAGAGAGACTGAGAGAGACAGAGAGAGACAGAGATAGAGACAGAGAGAGACAGAAAGACAGAGAGAGACAGAGAGAGACAGAGTGATACAGAGAGAGAGACAGTAGGAGAGACAGAGAGAGACAGAAAACAGACAAAGGGAGAGAAACAGAGAGAGACAGAAAGAGACAGAAAGAGATATAGAGAGAGACAGAGAGAGACACAGACAGAGACAGAGAGAGAAGGAGACAAAGAGAGAGACAGAGAGAGACAGAGACAGAGTGAGCGAGACTGAGAGAGACAGAGAGAGAGAAAGAGAAAGACAGAGACAGAGTGATAGAGACTGAGAGAGACAGAGAGACATAGACAAAGAAAGATACAGACACAGACAGAGAGAGAGACTGAGAGAGATGGAGAGAGAGACAGAGAGAGAAAGAGACAAAGAGAGAGACAGACAGAGACAGAGACAGAGTGCGATAGACTGAGAGAGACAGAGAGAGACACAGAGAGAGACAGAGAGAGACAGAGAGAGACAGAGAGAGACAGAGAGAGACAGAGATAGAGACAGAGAGAGACAGAGATAGAGACAGAGAGAAAGACAGAGAGAGACAGATAGATACAGAGAGAGACAGAGAGAGACACAGAGAGAGACAGAGAGAGACAGAAAGAGACAGAGAGAGAGATAGAGAGAGACAGAGAGAGACAGAGACAAGGAGAGAGACAGAGAGAGACAGAGACAGAGTGAGAGAGTCTGAGAGACAGTGAGACAGAGAGAGACAGAGACAAAGTGAGAGAGACTGAGATAGACAGAGATAGACAGAGAGAGACAGAGACAAAGAAAGAGACAGAGAGAGACAGAGACAGAGTGAGATAGACTGAGAGAGACAGAGAGAGACACAGAGAGAGACTGAGAGAGACAGAGATAGGGACAGAGAGAGACAGAGAGAGAAAGAGATAGAGACAGAGACAGAGAGAGACTGAGAGAGACAGAGAGAGAGAGACAGAGACAAAGAGAGAGACAGAGAGAGACAGACCAGAGTGAGAGAGACTGAGAGAGACAGAGAGCGGGACAGAGAGAGACAGAGACAATGTGAGAGAGACTGAGATAGACAGAGAAAGAGACAGAGAGAGACAGAGACAAAGAGAGAGACAGAGAGAGACAGAGAAGGAGTGAGATAGACGGAGAGAGAAAGAGAGAGACACAGAGAGAGACAGAGAGAGACAGAGATAGAGACAGAGAGAGACAGAGAGAGACAGAGAGAGACAGAGAGAAACACATAGAGAGACAGAGAGAGACAGAGAGAGACAGAGATAGAGACAGAGAGAGACAGAGAGAGAGACAGAGAGAGACAGAGAGAGACAGAAAACAGACAAAGGGAGAGAAACAGAGAGAGACAGAAAGAGACATAGAGAGAGATAGAGAGAGACAGAGAGAGACACAGAGAGAGACACAGAGAGAGACAGAGACAAAGAGAGAGACAGAGAGAGACAGAGACAGAGTGAGAGAGACTGAGAGACAGAGAGACAGAGACAAAGTGAGAGAGACTGAGATAGACAGAGAGAGAGAGACAGAGAGAGACAGAGACAAAGAGAGAGACAGAGAGAGACAGAGACAGAGTGAGATAGACTGAGAGAGACAGAGAGAGACACAGAGAGAGACTGAGAGAGACAGAGAGAGACAGAGATAGAGACAGAGAGAGACAGAGAGACAGAGAGAGACAGAGAGAGACAGAGTGATACAGAGAGAGAGACAGAAGGAGAGACAGAGAGAGACAGAAAACAGACAAAGGGAGAGAAACAGAGAGAGACAGAAAGAGACAGAGAGAGATAGAGAGAGACAGAGAGAGACACAGAGAGAGACAGAGAGAGAGACAGAGACAAAGAGAGAGACATAGAGAGACAGAGACAGAGTGAGAGAGACTTAGAGACAGAGAGACAGAGACAAAGTGAGAGAGACTGAGATAGACAGAGAGAGAGACAGAGAAAACAGAGACAAAGAGAAAGAGAGAGAGAGACAGAGACGGAGTGAGATAGACGGAGAGAGAAAGAGAGATACACAGAGAGAGACAGAGAGAGACAGAGATAGAGACAGAGAGAGACAGAGAGATACAGAGAGAAACACATAGAGAGACAGAGAGAGACAGAGAGAGACAGAGATAGAGACAGAGAGAGACAGAGAGAGAGACAGAGAGAGACAGAGAGAGACAGAAAACAGACAAAGGGAGAGAAACAGAGAGAGACAGAAAGAGACATAGAGAGAGATAGAAAGAGACAGAGAGAGACACAGAGAGAGACACAGAGAGAGACAGAGACAAAGAGAGAGACAGAGAGAGACAGAGACAGAGTGAGAGAGACTGAGAGAGAGAGAGACAGAGACAAAGTGAGAGAGACTGAGATAGACAGAGAGAGAGACAGAGAGAGACAGAGACAAAGAGAGAGACAGAGAGAGACAGAGACAGAGTGAGATAGACTGAGAGAGACAGAGAGAGACACAGAGAGAGACTGAGAGAGACAGAGAGAGACAGAGATAGAGACAGAGAGAGACAGAGAGACAGAGAGAGACAGAGAGAGACAGAGTGATACAGAGAGAGAGACAGAAGGAGAGACAGAGAGAGACAGAAAACAGACAAAGGGAGAGAAACAGAGAGAGACAGAAAGAGACAGAGAGAGATAGAGAGAGACAGAGAGAGACCCAGAGAGAGACAGAGAGAGACAGAGACAAAGAGAGAGACAGAGAGAGACAGAGACAGAGTGAGAGAGACTTAGAGACAGAGAGACAGAGACAAAGTGAGAGAGACTGAGATAGACAGAGAGAGAGACAGAGAAAACAGAGACAAAGAGAGAGACAGAGAGAGACAGAGAGAGTGAGATAGATAGAGAGAGACAGAGAGATACAGAGAGAGACAGAGAGAGACACAGAGAGAGACAGAGAGAGACAGAGAGAGACAGAGAGTGACAGAGAGAGACAGAGAGAGACAGTGAGAGAGACAGAGATAGAGACAGACAGAGACAGAAAACAGACAAAGGGAGAGAGACAGAGAGAGTCAAAAAGAGACAGTTAGAGAGATAGAGAGAGACACAGAGAGACACAGAGAGAGACAGAGATAGACAGAGACAAAGAGAGAGACAGAGCGAGACAGAGACAGAGTGAGCGAGACTGAGAGAGACAGAGAGTGAGACAGAGAGAGACAGAGACAGAGTGATAGAGACTGAGAGAGACAGAGAGACATAGACAAAGAAAGATACAGACAGAGACAGAGAGAGAGACTGAGAGAGACAGAGAGATACAGAGAGAGACAGAGAGAGATACAGAGAGAGACAGAGAGAGACAGAGAAAGACAGAGAGAGAAAGAGAGAGACAGAGAGAGACAGAGATAGAGACAGAGAGAAAGACAGAGAGAGACAGATAGATACAGAGAGAGACAGAGAGAGACACAGAGAGAGACAGAGATAGACAGAAAGAGACAGAGAAAGATAGAGAGAGACAGAGAGAGACACAGAGAGAGACAAAGAGATAGACAGAGACAAAGAGAGAGACAGAGAGAGAGAGACAAAGTGAGAGAGACAGAGAGAGACAGAGAGAGACAGAGAGAGATAGAGACAAAGTGAGAGAGACAGAGAGAGACACAGAGAGAGACAGAGAGAGACAGAGAGAGACAGAGAGAGACAGAGATAGAGACAGAGAGAGACAGAGAGAGAGACAGAGAGAGACAGAGAGAGACAGAGTGATACAGAGAGAGAGACAGAAAGAGAGACAGAGAGAGACAGAAAACAGACAAAGGGAGAGAAACAGAGAGAGATAGAAAGAGACAGAGAGAGAGATAGAGAGAGACAGAGAGAGACACAGAGAGAGACAGAGAGAGACAGAGACAAAGAGAGAGACAGAGAGAGACAGAGACAGAGTGAGAGAGACAGAGAGACAGAGAGAGACAGAGACAAAGTGAGAGAGACTGAGATAGACAGAGATAGACAGAGAGAGACAGAGACAAAGAGAGAGACAGAGAGACAAAGACAGAGTGAGATAGACTGAGAGACACAGAGAGAGAGAGAGAGAGACAGAGATAGGGACAGAGAGAGACAGAGAGAGTCAGAGACAAAGAGAGAGACAGAGAGAGACAGACCAGAGTGAGAGAGACTGAGAGAGACAGAGAGCGGGACAGAGAGAGACTGAGAAAGACAGAGAGAGAGACAGAGAGAGACAGAGACAAAGAGAGAGACAGAGAGAGACAGAGACGGAGTGAAATAGACGGAGAGAGAAAGAGAGAGACACAGAGAGAGACAGAGAGAGACAGAGAGAGACAGAGATAGAGACAGAGAGAGACAGAAAGAGACAGAGAGAGACAGAGAGAGACAGAGAGAAACACATTGAGAGACAGAGAGAGACAGAGAGAGACAGAAATAGAGACAGAGAGAGACAGAGAGAGACAGAGAGAGACAGAGAGAGACAGAGAGAGACAGAGATAGAGACAGAGAGAAAGACAGAGAGAGACAGATAGATACAGAGAGAGACAGAGAGAGACACAAAGAGAGACAGAGAGAGACAGAAAGAGACAGAGAGAGATAGAGAGAGACAGAGAGAGACACAGAGAGAGACAAAGAGATAGACAGAGACAAAGAGAGAGACAGAGAGTGAGAGACAAAGTGAGAGACACAGAGAGAGACAGAGAGAGAGACAGAGAGAGATAGAGACAAAGTGAGAGAGACTGAGATAGACAGAGAGAGAGACAGAGAGAGACAGAGACAAAGAGAGAGACAGACAGAGACAGAGACAGAGTGAGATAGACTGAGAGAGACAGAGAGAGACACAGAAGACAGATAGAGACAGAGAGAGACAGAGAGAGAAAGTGATAGAGACAGAGAGAGACAGAGAGAGAGACAGAGAGAGACAGAGAGAGAGACAGAGAGAGACAGAGAGAGACAGAGTGATACAGAGAGTGAGACAGAAAGAGAGACAGAGAGAGACAGAAAACAGACAAAGGGAGAGAAACAGAGAGAGACAGAAAGAGACAGAGAGAGATAGAGAGAGACAGAGAGAGACACAGACAGAGACAGAGAGAGACAGAGACAAAGAGAGAGACAGAGAGAGACAGAGACAGAGTGAGATAGACTGAGAGAGACAGAGAGAGACACACAGAGAGAGAGAGATAGGGACAGAGAGAGACAGATTGAGACCGAGAGAGACAGAGAGAGACAGAGATAAAGACAGAGACAGAGAGAGACTGAGAGAGACAGAGAGAGAGACAGAGACAAAGAGAGAGATAGAGAGACAGACCAGAGTGAGAGAGACTGAGAGAGACAGAGAGCGGGACAGAGAGAGACAGAGAAAAAGTGAGAGAGACTGAGATAGACAGAGAGAGAGACAGAGAGAGACAGAGACAAAGAGAGAGACAGAGAGAGACAGAGACGGAGTGAGATAGATGGAGAGAGAAAGAGAAAGACACAGAGAGAGACAGAGAGAGACAGAGAGAGACAGAGATAGAGACAGAGAGAGAGACAGAGAGAGAGACATAGAGAGAGACAGTGAGATACAGAGAGAGACAGAGAGAGACAGAGAGAGAAAGAAACCGACAAAGAGAGAGAGACAGAAAGGGACAGATAGAGAGATAGAGAGAGACAGAGAGAGACACAGAGAGTAACAGACAAAAGACAGAGACAAAGAGAGAGACAGAGAAAGAGTGAGAGAGAATGAGAGAGACAGAGAGACAGAGAGAAACAGAGACAGAGTGAGAGAGACAGAGAGACAAAGAGAGACACAGAGAGAGACAGAGTGAGACAGTGAGATACGGAGATAGAGACACAGAGAGAGACAGAGAGAGAAAGAGAGATACAGAGAGAGACAGAGAGAGAGAAAAAGACAGAAAGAAAACAGACAAAGAGAGAGAGACAGAGAGAGAAAGAAAGAGACAGAGAGAGAGATAGAGAGAGACAAAGAAAGACACAGCGAAAGACAGAGTGAGACAGAGAGAGACAGAGAGAGACAGAGAGAGAAACAGAGACAACGAGAGAGAGAGAGAGAGACAGAACAGAGTGAGATAGACTGAGAGAGACAGAGAGAGACACAGAGAGAGACAGAGAGAGACAGAGAGAGACAGAGTGATACAGAGAGAGAGACAGAAAGAGATACAGAGAGAGACAGAAAACAGAGAAAGGGAGAGAAACAGAGAGAGACAGAAAGAGACAGAGAGAGAGATAGAGAGAGACAGAGAGAGACACGGTGAGAGAGACAGAGAGAGAAAGAGACAAAGAGAGAGACAGAGCGAGACAGAGACAGAGTGAGAGAGACTGAGAGACAGGGAGACAGAGAGACAGAACAGAGTGAGAGAGACTGA
The DNA here is from genome assembly GCF_978045245.1 of Mus caroli. Classification (NCBI taxonomy): domain Eukaryota; kingdom Metazoa; phylum Chordata; class Mammalia; order Rodentia; family Muridae; genus Mus; species Mus caroli. The sequence continues at coordinate 216,978 of NW_028227341.1, forward strand.
GAGAGACAGAGAGAGGGACAGAGAAAGACAGAGAGAGAGAAAGAGACAAAGAGAGAGACAGAGCGAGACAGAGACAGAGTGAGAGAGACTGAGAGACAGAGAGACAGAGAGAGACAGAGACAAATTGAGAGAGACTGAGATAGACAGAGATAGACAGAGAGAGACAGAGACAAAGAGAGAGACAGAGAGAGACAGAGACAGAGTGAGATAGACTGAGAGAAACAGAGAGAGACACAGAGAGAGACAGAGAGAGACAGAAAGAGACAGAGAGAGAGATAGAGAGAGACAGAGAGAGACACAGAGAGAAACAGAGTGAGACAGAGAGATACAGAGATAGAGACAGAGAGAGACAGAGAGAGAGACATAGAGAGACAGAGATAGAGACAGAGAGAAACAGAGAGGGACAGAGAGAGACAGAGATAGGCATAGAGAGAGATAGACAGAGAGAGGGACAGAGAGTGACAGATATAGAGACAGAGAGAGACAGAGAGACAGAGAGAGACAGAGAGAGACAGAGTGATACAGAGAGAGAGACAGAAGGAGAGACAGAGAGAGACAGAAAACAGACAAAGGGAGAGAAACAGAGAGAGACAGAAAGAGACAGAGAGAGATAGAGAGAGACAGAGAGAGACCCAGAGAGAGACAGAGAGAGACAGAGACAAAGAGAGAGACAGAGAGAGACAGAGACAGAGTGAGAGAGACTTAGAGACAGAGAGACAGAGACAAAGTGAGAGAGACTGAGATAGACAGAGAGAGAGACAGAGAAAACAGAGACAAAGAGAGAGACAGAGAGAGACAGAGAGAGTGAGATAGATAGAGAGAGACAGAGAGATACAGAGAGAGACAGAGAGAGACACAGAGAGAGACAGAGAGAGACAGAGAGAGACAGAGAGTGACAGAGAGAGACAGAGAGAGACAGTGAGAGAGACAGAGATAGAGACAGACAGAGACAGAAAACAGACAAAGGGAGAGAGACAGAGAGAGTCAAAAAGAGACAGTTAGAGAGATAGAGAGAGACACAGAGAGACACAGAGAGAGACAGAGATAGACAGAGACAAAGAGAGAGACAGAGCGAGACAGAGACAGAGTGAGCGAGACTGAGAGAGACAGAGAGTGAGACAGAGAGAGACAGAGACAGAGTGATAGAGACTGAGAGAGACAGAGAGACATAGACAAAGAAAGATACAGACAGAGACAGAGAGAGAGACTGAGAGAGACAGAGAGATACAGAGAGAGACAGAGAGAGATACAGAGAGAGACAGAGAGAGACAGAGAAAGACAGAGAGAGAAAGAGAGAGACAGAGAGAGACAGAGATAGAGACAGAGAGAAAGACAGAGAGAGACAGATAGATACAGAGAGAGACAGAGAGAGACACAGAGAGAGACAGAGATAGACAGAAAGAGACAGAGAAAGATAGAGAGAGACAGAGAGAGACACAGAGAGAGACAAAGAGATAGACAGAGACAAAGAGAGAGACAGAGAGAGAGAGACAAAGTGAGAGAGACAGAGAGAGACAGAGAGAGACAGAGAGAGATAGAGACAAAGTGAGAGAGACAGAGAGAGACACAGAGAGAGACAGAGAGAGACAGAGAGAGACAGAGAGAGACAGAGATAGAGACAGAGAGAGACAGAGAGAGAGACAGAGAGAGACAGAGAGAGACAGAGTGATACAGAGAGAGAGACAGAAAGAGAGACAGAGAGAGACAGAAAACAGACAAAGGGAGAGAAACAGAGAGAGATAGAAAGAGACAGAGAGAGAGATAGAGAGAGACAGAGAGAGACACAGAGAGAGACAGAGAGAGACAGAGACAAAGAGAGAGACAGAGAGAGACAGAGACAGAGTGAGAGAGACAGAGAGACAGAGAGAGACAGAGACAAAGTGAGAGAGACTGAGATAGACAGAGATAGACAGAGAGAGACAGAGACAAAGAGAGAGACAGAGAGACAAAGACAGAGTGAGATAGACTGAGAGAGACAGAGAGAGACACACAGAGAGAGAGAGAGAGACAGAGATAGGGACAGAGAGAGACAGAGAGAGTCAGAGACAAAGAGAGAGACAGAGAGAGACAGACCAGAGTGAGAGAGACTGAGAGAGACAGAGAGCGGGACAGAGAGAGACTGAGAAAGACAGAGAGAGAGACAGAGAGAGACAGAGACAAAGAGAGAGACAGAGAGAGACAGAGACGGAGTGAAATAGACGGAGAGAGAAAGAGAGAGACACAGAGAGAGACAGAGAGAGACAGAGAGAGACAGAGATAGAGACAGAGAGAGACAGAAAGAGACAGAGAGAGACAGAGAGAGACAGAGAGAAACACATTGAGAGACAGAGAGAGACAGAGAGAGACAGAAATAGAGACAGAGAGAGACAGAGAGAGACAGAGAGAGACAGAGAGAGACAGAGAGAGACAGAGATAGAGACAGAGAGAAAGACAGAGAGAGACAGATAGATACAGAGAGAGACAGAGAGAGACACAAAGAGAGACAGAGAGAGACAGAAAGAGACAGAGAGAGATAGAGAGAGACAGAGAGAGACACAGAGAGAGACAAAGAGATAGACAGAGACAAAGAGAGAGACAGAGAGTGAGAGACAAAGTGAGAGACACAGAGAGAGACAGAGAGAGAGACAGAGAGAGATAGAGACAAAGTGAGAGAGACTGAGATAGACAGAGAGAGAGACAGAGAGAGACAGAGACAAAGAGAGAGACAGACAGAGACAGAGACAGAGTGAGATAGACTGAGAGAGACAGAGAGAGACACAGAAGACAGATAGAGACAGAGAGAGACAGAGAGAGAAAGTGATAGAGACAGAGAGAGACAGAGAGAGAGACAGAGAGAGACAGAGAGAGAGACAGAGAGAGACAGAGAGAGACAGAGTGATACAGAGAGTGAGACAGAAAGAGAGACAGAGAGAGACAGAAAACAGACAAAGGGAGAGAAACAGAGAGAGACAGAAAGAGACAGAGAGAGATAGAGAGAGACAGAGAGAGACACAGACAGAGACAGAGAGAGACAGAGACAAAGAGAGAGACAGAGAGAGACAGAGACAGAGTGAGATAGACTGAGAGAGACAGAGAGAGACACACACAGAGAGAGAGATAGGGACAGAGAGAGACAGATTGAGACCGAGAGAGACAGAGAGAGACAGAGATAAAGACAGAGACAGAGAGAGACTGAGAGAGACAGAGAGAGAGACAGAGACAAAGAGAGAGATAGAGAGACAGACCAGAGTGAGAGAGACTGAGAGAGACAGAGAGCGGGACAGAGAGAGACAGAGAAAAAGTGAGAGAGACTGAGATAGACAGAGAGAGAGACAGAGAGAGACAGAGACAAAGAGAGAGACAGAGAGAGACAGAGACGGAGTGAGATAGATGGAGAGAGAAAGAGAAAGACACAGAGAGAGACAGAGAGAGACAGAGAGAGACAGAGATAGAGACAGAGAGAGAGACAGAGAGAGAGACATAGAGAGAGACAGTGAGATACAGAGAGAGACAGAGAGAGACAGAGAGAGAAAGAAACCGACAAAGAGAGAGAGACAGAAAGGGACAGATAGAGAGATAGAGAGAGACAGAGAGAGACACAGAGAGTAACAGACAAAAGACAGAGACAAAGAGAGAGACAGAGAAAGAGTGAGAGAGAATGAGAGAGACAGAGAGACAGAGAGAAACAGAGACAGAGTGAGAGAGACAGAGAGACAAAGAGAGACACAGAGAGAGACAGAGTGAGACAGTGAGATACGGAGATAGAGACACAGAGAGAGACAGAGAGAGAAAGAGAGATACAGAGAGAGACAGAGAGAGAGAAAAAGACAGAAAGAAAACAGACAAAGAGAGAGAGACAGAGAGAGAAAGAAAGAGACAGAGAGAGAGATAGAGAGAGACAAAGAAAGACACAGCGAAAGACAGAGTGAGACAGAGAGAGACAGAGAGAGACAGAGAGAGAAACAGAGACGAGAGAGAGAGAGAGAGACAGAACAGAGTGAGATAGACTGAGAGAGACAGAGAGAGACACAGAGAGAGACAGAGAGAGACAGAGAGAGACAGAGTGATACAGAGAGAGAGACAGAAAGAGATACAGAGAGAGACAGAAAACAGAGAAAGGGAGAGAAACAGAGAGAGAGAGAAAGAGACAAAGAGAGAGACAGAGCGAGACAGAGACAGAGTGAGAGAGACTGAGAGACAGGGAGACAGAGAGACAGAACAGAGTGAGAGAGACTGAGAGAGACAGAGAGAGGGACAGAGAAAGACAGAGAGAGAGAAAGAGACAAAGAGAGAGACAGAGCGAGACAGAGACAGAGTGAGAGAGACTGAGAGACAGAGAGACAGAGAGAGACAGAGACAAATTGAGAGAGACTGAGATAGACAGAGATAGACAGAGAGAGACAGAGACAAAGAGAGAGACAGAGAGAGACAGAGACAGAGTGAGATAGACTGAGAGAAACAGAGAGAGACACAGAGAGAGACAGAGAGAGACAGAAAGAGACAGAGAGAGAGATAGAGAGAGACAGAGAGAGACACAGAGAGAAACAGAGTGAGACAGAGAGATACAGAGATAGAGACAGAGAGAGACAGAGAGAGAGACATAGAGAGACAGAGATAGAGACAGAGAGAAACAGAGAGGGACAGAGAGAGACAGAGATAGGCATAGAGAGAGATAGAGAGAGGGACAGAGAGTGACAGAGAGAGAGACAGAGAGAGAGACAGAGACAGACAAAGAGAGATAGAGACAGAAAGAGACAGATAGAGAGATAGAGAGAGACAGAGAGAGACACAGAGAGAAACAGACTGAAGACAGAGACAAAGAGAGAGACAGAGTGAGAGAGAATGAGAGAGACAGAGAGAGAGACAAAGAGAAACAGAGACAGAGTGAGAGAGACTGAGAGAGACAGAGAGAGACACAGAGAGAGACAGAGTGAGACAGAGAGATACGGAGATAGAGACAGAGAGAGACAGAGAGATACAGAGAGATACAGAGAGAGACAGAGAGAGAAAGAGATAGAAAATAAACAGACTTAGAGAGAGAGACAGAGAGAGACAGAAAGAGACAGAGGGAGAGATAGAGAGAGACAAAGAAAGACACAGAGAGAGACAGAGAGAGACAGAGACAAAGAGAGAGACAGAGAGAGACAGAGATAGAGACAGAGAGAGACAGAGAGACAGAGAGAGACAGAGAGAGACAGAGTGATACAGAGAGAGAGACAGAAGGAGAGACAGAGAGAGACAGAAAACAGATAAAGGGAGAGAAACAGAGAGAGACAGAAAGAAACAGAGAGAGATAGAGAGAGACAGAGAGAGACACAGAGAGAGACAGAGAGAGAGACAGAGACAAAGAGAGAGACAGAGAGAGACAGAGACAGAGTGAGAGAGACTTAGAGACAGAGAGACAGAGACAAAGTGAGAGAGACTGAGATAGACAGAGAGAGAAACAGAGAAAACAGAGACAAAGAGAGAGACAGAGAGAGACAGAGAGAGTGAGATAGATAGAGAGAGACAGAGAGATACAGAGAGAGACAGAGAGAGACACAGAGAGAGACAGAGAGAGACAGAGAGAGACAGAGAGAGACAGAGAGAGACAGAGAGAGACAGTGAGAGAGACAGAGATAGAGACAGACAGAGACAGAAAACAGACAAAGGGAGAGAGACAGAGAGAGTCAAAAAGAGACAGTTAGAGAGATAGAGAGAGACAGAGAGAGACACAGAGAGAGACAGAGATAGACAGAGACAAAGAGAGAGACAGAGCGAGACAGAGACAGAGTGAGCGAGACTGAGAGAGACAGAGAGTGAGACAGAGAGAGACAGAGACAGAGTGATAGAGACTGAGAGAGACAGAGAGACATAGACAAAGAAAGATACAGACAGAGACAGAGAGAGAGACTGAGAGAGACAGAGAGATACAGAGAGAGACAGAGAGAGATACAGAGAGAGACAGAGAGAGACAGAGAAAGACAGAGAGAGAAAGAGAGAGACAGAGAGAGACAGAGATAGAGACAGAGAGAAAGACAGAGAGAGACAGATAGATACAGAGAGAGACAGAGAGAGACACAGAGAGAGACAGAGATAGACAGAAAGAGACAGAGAAAGATAGAGAGAGACAGAGAGAGACACAGAGAGAGACAAAGAGATAGACAGAGACAAAGAGAGAGACAGAGAGAGAGAGACAAAGTGAGAGAGACAGAGAGAGACAGAGAGAGAGACAGAGAGAGATAGAGACAAAGTGAGAGAGACAGAGAGAGACAGAGAGAGACAGAGAGAGATATAGACAAAGTGAGAGAGACTGAGATAGACAGAGAGAGGGACAGAGAGAGACAGAGACAAAGAGAGAGACAGAGACAGAGTGAGATAGACTGAGAGAGACAGAGAGAGACACAGAGAGAGAGAGACAGAGATAGGGACAGAGAGAGACAGAGAGAGTCAGAGACAAAGAGAGAGTCAGAGAGAGACAGACCAGAGTGAGAGAGACTGAGAGAGACAGAGAGCGGGACAGAGAGAGACTGAGAAAGACAGAGAGAGAGACAGAGAGAGACAGAGACAAAGAGAGAGACAGAGAGAGACAGATAGATACAGAGAGAGACAGAGAGAGACACAAAGAGAGACAGAGAGAGACAGAAAGAGACAGAGAGAGATAGAGAGAGACAGAGAGAGACACAGAGAGAGACAAAGAGATAGACAGAGACAAAGAGAGAGACAGAGAGTGAGAGACAAAGTGAGAGACACAGAGAGAGACAGAGAGAGAGACAGAGAGAGATAGAGACAAAGTGAGAGAGACTGAGATAGACAGAGAGAGAGACAGAGAGAGACAGAGACAAAGAGAGAGACAGACAGAGACAGAGACAGAGTGAGATAGACTGAGAGAGACAGAGAGAGACATAGAAGCCAGATAGAGACAGAGAGAGACAGAGAGAGAAAGAGATAGAGACAGAGAGAGACAGAGAGATAGACAGAGAGAGACAGAGAGAGAGCCAGAGAGAGACAGAGAGAGACAGAGTGATACAGAGAGTGAGACAGAAAGAGAGACAGAGAGAGACAGAAAACAGACAAAGGGAGAGAAACAGAGAGAGACAGAAAGAGACAGAGAGAGAGATAGAGAGAGACAGAGAGAGACACAGACAGAGACAGAGAGAGACAGAGACAAAGAGAGAGACAGAGAGAGACAGAGACAGAGTGAGATAGACTGAGAGAGACAGAGAGAGACACAGAGAGACACAGAGAGAGAGAGAGATAGGGGCAGAGAGAGACAGATTGAGACCGAGAGAGACAGAGAGAGACAGAGATAAAGACAGAGACAGAGAGAGACTGAGAGAGACAGAGAGAGAGACAGAGACAAAGAGAGAGATAGAGAGACAGACCAGAGTGAGAGAGACTGAGAGAGACAGAGAGCGGGACAGAGAGAGACAGAGAAAAAGTGAGAGAGACTGAGATAGACAGAGAGAGAGACAGAGAGATACAGAGACAAAGAGAGAGACAGAGAGAGACAGAGACGGAGTGAGATAGATGGAGAGAGAAAGAGAGAGACACAGAGAGAGACAGAGAGAGACAGAGAGAGACAGAGATAGAGACAGAGAGAGAGACATAGAGAGAGACAGTGAGATACAGAGAGAGACAGAGAGAGACAGAGAGAGAAAGAAACCGACAAAGAGAGAGAGACAGAAAGAGACAGATAGAGAGATAGAGAGAGACAGAGAGAGACACAGAGAGTAACAGACAAAAGACAGAGACAAAGAGAGAGACAGAGAAAGAGTGAGAGAGAATGAGAGAGACAGAGAGACAGAGAGAAACAGAGACAGAGTGAGAGAGACAGAGAGACAAAGAGAGACACAGAGAGAGACAGAGTGAGACAGTGAGATACGGAGATAGAGACACAGAGAGAGACAGAGAGAGAAAGAGAGATACAGAGAGAGACAGAGAGAGAGAAAAAGACAGAAAGAAAACAAAGAGAGAGAGACAGAGAGAGAAAGAAAGAGACAGAGAGAGAGATAGAGAGAGACAAAGAAATACACAGCGAAAGACAGAGTGAGACAGAGAGAGACAGAGAGAGACAGAGAGAGAAACAGAGACAACGAGAGAGACAGAGAGAGACAGAACAGAGTGAGATAGACTGAGAGAGACAGAGAGAGACACAGAGAGAGACAGAGAGAGACAGAGAGAGACAGAGTGATACAGAGAGAGAGACAGAAAGAGAGACAGAGAGAGACAGAAAACAGAGAAAGGGAGAGAAACAGAGAGAGACAGAAAGAGACAGAGAGAGAAATAGAGAGAGACAGAGAGAGACATGGTGAGAGAGACAGAGAGAGAAAGAGACAAAGAGAGAGACAGAGCGAGACAGAGACAGAGTGAGAGAGACTGAGAGACAGAGAGACAGAGAGAGACAGAGACAAATTGAGAGCGACTGAGATAGACAGAGATAGACAGAGAGAGACAGAGACAAAGAGAGAGACAGAGAGAGACAGAGACAGAGTGAGATAGACTGAGAGAAACAGAGAGAGACAGAGAGAGAGACAGAGAGAGACAGAAAGAGACAGAGAGAGAGATAGAGAGAGACAGAGAGAGACACAGAGAGAAACAGAGTGAGACAGAGAGATACGGAGATAGAGACAGAGAGAGACAGAGAGAGAGACATAGAGAGACAGAGATAGAGACAGAGAGAAACAGAGAGGGACAGAGAGAGACAGAGATAGGCATAGAGAGAGATAGACAGAGAGAGGGACAGAGAGTGACAGAGAGAGAGACAGAGAGAGAGACAGAGACAGACAAAGAGAGATAGAGACAGAAAGAGACAGATAGAGAGATAGAGAGAGACAGAGAGAGACACAGAGAGAAACAGACTGAAGACAGAGACAAAGAGAGAGACAGAGTGAGAGAGAATGAGAGAGACAGAGAGAGAGACAAAGAGAAACAGAGACAGAGTGAGAGAGACTGAGAGAGACAGAGAGAGACACAGAGAGAGACAGAGTGAGACAGAGAGATACGGAGATAGAGACAGAGAGAGACAGAGAGATACAGAGAGATACAGAGAGAGACAGAGAGAGAAAGAGACAGAAAATAAACAGACTTAGAGAGAGAGACAGAGAGAGACAGAAAGAGACAGAGGGAGAGATAGAGAGAGACAAAGAAAGACACAGAGAGAGACAGAGAGAGACAGAGACAAAGAGAGAGACAGAGAGAGAAAGAGACAGAGTGAGAGAGACTTAGAGAGAGACAGAGAGAAACAGAGAAAGATTGAGAGAGACTGAGAGAGATAGAGAGAGAGACAGAGAGAGACATATACAAAGAGATAGACAGAGAGAGACAGAGAGATACAGAGAGAGACAGAGAGAGACACAGAGAGAGACTGAGAGAGACAGAGAGAGACATAGAGAGACAGAGAGAGACAGAGATAGAGAGAGAGAAAGACAGAGAGAGACACAGAGAGAGACAGAGAGAGACTAAGATAGAGACAGAGAGAGAGAGACAGAGAGAGACAGAGAAAGACAGAGAAAGAGACAGAGAGAGACAAAGAGAGAGACAGATAGAGAGACAGAGAGAGAGAGACTGACAGAGAAAGAGAGAGACAGAGAGAGACAGAGAGAGAGAGACAGAGAGAGAGACAGACAGAGACCGAAAACAAACAAAGAGAGAGAGACAGAAAGAGACAGAGAGAGAGATAGAGAGATACAGCGAGAGACACAGAGAGAGACAGAGAGAGACAGAGAGATAGAGAGAGACAGAGACAGAGTGAGAGAGACTGAGAGAGACAGAGAGAGACACAGATAGAGAGAGAGAGACAGAGAGAGACAGAGAGATAAAGAGAGAGACAGAGAGAGAGAGACAGAGAGAGACACAGAGAGAGACAAAGAGAGAGACAGAGAGACACAAAGACAAAGTGAGAGAGACAGAGAGAGACAGAGAGAGAGACAGAGAGAGACAGAGAGAGACAGAGAGAGACACACAGAGAGACAGAAAGGAGACAAAACAAGAGAGATAAAGAGAGACAGAAAGAGACAGAGAGAGATAGAGAGACAGAAAAAGACACAGAGAGAGACAGAGACAGAGAGAGAGACAGAGAGAGAGACAGAGACAAAGAGAGAGACAGAGAGAGACAGAGATATAGTGAGAGAGACTGATAGAGACAGAATGAGAGACAGAGAGAGAAAGAGATAGAGACAGAGAGAGACAGATAGAGACACAGAGAGACACAGAGAGAGATAGAGAGAGAGGTAGATAGAGAGAGACAAAGAGAGAGACAGAGAGAGACAAAGAGAGAGACAGAGAGAGAGACAGAGAGAGAGACAGAGAGAGATGGAGAGACAAGAGCGAGAGACAGAGAGAGAGACAGAGAGAGACACAGAGAGAGACAGAGAAAAGAGAGAGACAGAGAGAAACAGAGACAGAGTGAGAGAGACTGAGAGAGACAGAGAGAGAGACAGAGACAGAGTGAGAGAGATTGAGAGAGACAGAGAGAGAGACAGAGAGGCAGAGATAAAGAGAGAGACCGAGAGAGACAGAGAGAGACAGAGAGACAGAGAGAGACAGAAAGAGAGACAGAGAGAGACAGAGAGATACAGAGAGAGACAGAGAGAGACACAGATAGAGACAGAGAGAGACAGAGAGAGACAGAGTTAGAGACAGAAAGAGAGACAGAGAGATAGAGATAGTGATAGAGAGAGACAGAGAGAAAGACAGAGAGAGACAGATAGAGAGACAGAGAGAGAGACTGACAGAGAAAGAGAGAGACAGAAAGAGAGAAAGAGAGAGACAGAGACAGAGAGAGAGAGACAGAGAGAGAGAGACAGACAGAGACCGAAAACAGACAAAGAGAGAGAGACAGAAAGAGACAGAGAGAGAGAGATAGAGAGAGACAGCGAGAGACACAGAGAGAGACAGAGAGAGAGACAGAGAGATAGAGAGAGACAGAGAGAGACAGAGACAGAGTGAGAGAGACTGAGAGAGACAGAGAGAGACACAGATAGAGAGAGACAGAGAGAGACAGAGAGATAAAGAGAGAGACAAAGAGAGAGAGACAGAGAGAGACACAGAGAGAGACAAAGAGATAGACAGAGACAAAGAGAGAGACAGAGAGACACAAAGACAAATTGAGAGAGACAGAGAGAGACAGAGAGAGAGACAGAGAGAGACAGAGAGAGACAGAGAGAGACAGAGAGAGAGACACAGAGAGACAGAAAGGAGACAAAGCAAGAGAGATAAAGAGAGACAGAAAGAGACAGAGAGATAGAGAGACAGAAAAAGACACAGAGAGAGACAGAGACACAGAGAGAGACAGAGAGGGAGACAGAGACAAAGCGAGAGACAGAGAGAGACAGAGATATAGTGATAGAGACTGATAGAGACAGAATGAGAGACAGAGAGAGACAGAGATAGAGACAGAGAGAGACAGATAGAGACACAGAGAGACACAGAGAGAGATAGAGAGAGAGGTAGATAGAGAGAGACAAAGAGAGAGACAGAGAGAGACAAAGAGAGAGACAGAGAGAGAGATAGAGAGAGAGACAGAGAGAGATGGAGAGACAAGAGCGAGAGACAGAGAGAGAGACAGAGAGAGACACAGAGAGAGACAGAGAAAAGAGAGAGACAGAGAGAAACAGAGACAGAGTGAGAGAGACTGAGAGAGACAGAGAGAGAGACAGAGAGGCAGAGATAAAGAGAGAGACCAAGAGAGACAGAGAGAGACAGAGAGACAGAGAGAGACAGAGAGAGAGACAGAGAGAGACAGATAGAGACACAGAGAGAGACAAAGAGAGAGACAGAGACAAAGAGAGAGACAGAGAGACACAAAGACAAATTGAGAGAGACAGAGAGAGACAGAGAGAGAGACAGAGAGAGACAGAGAGAGACAGAGAGAGACAGAGAGAAAGACACAGAGTGACAGAAAGGAGACAAAGCAAGAGAGATAAAGAGAGACAGAATGAGACAGAGAGAGATAGAGAGACAGAAAAAGACACAGAGAGAGACAGAGACACAGAGAGAGACAGAGAGGGAGACAGAGACAAAGAGAGAGACAGAGAGAGACAGAGATATAGTGAGAGAGACTGATAGAGACAGAATGAGAGACAGAGAGAGACAGAGATAGAGACAGAGAGAGACAGATAGAGACACAGAGAGACACAGAGAGAGATAGAGAGAGAGGTAGATAGAGAGAGACAAAGAGAGAGACAGAGAGAGACAAAGAGAGAGACAGAGAGAGAGAGAGAGAGACAGAGAGAGATGGAGAGACAAGAGCGAGAGACAGAGAGAGAGACAGAGAGAGACACAGAGAGAGACAGAGAAAAGAGAGAGACAGAGAGAAACAGAGACAGAGTGAGAGAGACTGAGAGAGACAGAGAGAGAGACAGAGACAGAGTGAGAGAGATTGAGAGAGACAGAGAGAGAGACAGAGAGGCAGAGATAAAGAGAGAGACCGAGAGAGACAGAGAGAGACAGAGAGACAGAGAGAGACAGAGAGAGAGACAGAGAGAGACAGAGAGAGACACAGATAGAGACAGAGAGAGACAGAGAGAGACAGAGTTAGAGACAGAAAGAGAGACAGAGAGATAGAGATAGTGATAGAGAGAGACAGAGAGAAAGACCGAGAGAGACAGAGAGAGACAGATAGATACAGAGAGAGTCAGAGAGAGACACAGAGAGAGACAGAGAGAGACAGAAAGAGACAGAGAGAGATAGAGACACAGAGAGACACAGAGAGAGACAAAGAAATAGACAGAGACAAAGAGAGAGACAGAGAGAGAAAGAGACAAAGTGAGAGAGACAGAGAGAGACAGAGAGAAACAGAGAGAGATATAGACAAAGTGAGAGAGACTGAGATAGACAGAGAGAGGGACAGAGAGAGACAGAGACAAAGAGAGAGACAGAGAGAGACAGAGACAGAGTGAGATAGACTGAGAGAGACAGAGAGAGACACAGAGAGAGACAGAGAGAGACAGAGAGAGACAGAGTGATACAGAGAGAGAGACAGAAAGAGAGACAGAGAGAGACAGAAAACAGACAAAGGGTTGAGAAACAGAAAGAGACAGAAAGAGACTGAGAGAGAGATAG
>NW_028227341.1:235000-252500 GCF_978045245.1 Mus caroli
GGACAGAGAGAGACAGAGACAAAGAGAGAGACAGAGAGAGACAGAGACAGAGTGAGATAGACTGAGAGAGACAGAGAGAGACACAGAGAGAGACACAGAGAGAGACAGAGAGAGACAGAGTGATACAGAGAGAGAGACAGAAAGAGAGACAGAGAGAGACAGAAAACAGACAAAGGGTTGAGAAACAGAAAGAGACAGAAAGAGACTGAGAGAGAGATAGAGAGAGACAGAGAGAGACACAGAGAGAGACAGAGACAGAGTGAGAGAGACTGAGAGACAGAGAGACAGAGAGAGACAGAGACAAAGTGAGAGAGACTGAGATAGACAGAGAGAGAGACAGAGAGAGACAGAGACAAAGAGAGAGACAGAGACAGAGACAGAGTGAGATAGACTGAGAGAGACAGAGAGAGACAGAGAGAGACAGAGATAGAGACAGAGAGAGACAGAGAGAGAGACAGAGAGAGACAGAGAGAGACAGAGAGAGACAGAGTGATACAGAGAGAGAGACAGAAAGAGAGACAGAGAGAGACAGAAAACAGAGAAAGGGAGAGAAACAGTGAGAGACAGAAAGAGACAGAGAGAGAGATAGAGAGAGACAGAGAGAGACACAGAGAAAGACAGAGAGATAGAAAGAGACAAAGAGAGAGACAGAGCAAGACAGAGACAGAGTGAGAGAGACCGAGAGACAGAGAGACAGAGAGAGACAGAACAGAGTGAGAGAGACTGAGAGAGACAGAGAGAGGGACAGAGAAAGACAGAGAGAGAGAAAGAGACAAAGAGAGAGACAGAGCGAGACAGAGACAGAGTGAGAGAGACTGAGAGACAGAGAGACAGAGAGAGACAGAGACAAATTGAGAGAGACTGAGATAGACAGAGATAGACAGAGAGAGACAGAGACAAAGAGAGAGACAGAGAGAGACAGAGACAGAGTGAGATAGACTGAGAGAGATAGAGAGAGACACAGAGAGAGACAGAGAGAGACAGAAAGAGACAGAGAGAGAGATAGAGAGAGACAGAGAGAGACACAGAGAGAAACAGAGGGAGACAGAGAGATACGGAGATAGAGACAGAGAGAGACAGAGAGAGAGACATAGAGAGACAGAGATAGAGACAGAGAGAAACAGAGAGGGACAGAGAGAGACAGAGATAGGCATAGAGAGAGATAGACAGAGAGAGAGACAGAGAGTGACAGAGAGAGAGACAGAGAGAGAGACAGAGACAGAGAAAGAGAGATAGAGACAGAAAGTAACAGATAGAGAGATAGAGAGAGACAGAGAGAGACACAGAGAGAAACAGACTGAAGACAGAGACAAAGAGAGAGTCAGAGTGAGAGAGAATGAGAGAGACAGAGAGAGAGACAGAGAGAAACAGAGACAGAGTGAGAGAGACTGAGAGAGACAGAGAGAGACACAGAGAGAGACAGAGTGAGACAGAGAGATACGGAGATAGAGACAGAGAGAGACAGAGAGAGAGACAGAGAGAGACAGAGATAGAGATAGAGAGAGACAAAGAAAGACACAGAGAGAGAGACAGAGAGAGACAGAGACAAAGAGAGAGACAGAGAGAGACAGAGTCAGAGTGAGAGAGACTTAGAGAGAGACAGAGAGAAACAGAGAAAGATTGAGAGAGACTAAGGGAGATAGAGAGAGAGACAGAGAGAGACAGATACAAAGAGATAGACAGAGAGAGACAGAGAGATACAGAGAGAGACAGAGAGAGACACAGAGAGAGACTGAGAGAGACAGAGAGAGACATAGAGAGACAGAGAGAGACAGAGATAGAGACAGAGAGAGACAGAGAGAGACACATAGAGAGACAGAGAGAGACTAAGATAGAGACAGAGAGAGAGAGACAGAGTGAGACAGAGAGAGACAGAGAGAGAGACAGAGAGAGACAAAGAGAGAGACAGATAGAGAGACAGAGAGAGACTAAGATAGAGACAGAGAGAGAGAGACAGAGAGAGACACAGAGAGAGACAGAGTGAGACAGAGAGATACGGAGATAGAGACAGAGAGAGACAGAGAGAGAGACAGAGTGAGACAGAGAGATACAGAGAGAGACAGAGAGAGAAAGAGACAGAAAATAAACAGACTTAGAGAGAGACAGAGAGAGACAGAAAGAGACAGACAGAGAGAGAGAGAGAGAGACAAAGAAAGACACAGAGAGAGACAGAGAGAGACAGAGACAAAGAGAGAGACAGAGAGAGACAGAGACAGAGTGAGAGAGACTTAGAGAGAGACAGAGAGAAACAGAGAAAGATTGAGAGAGACTGAGAGAGATAGAGAGAGAGACAGAGAGAGACAGATACAAAGAGATAGACAGAGAGAGACAGAGAGATACAGAGAGAGACAGAGAGAGACACAGAGAGAGACTGAGAGAGACAGAGAGAGACATAGAGAGACAGAGAGAGACAGAGATAGAGACAGAGAGAGACAGAGAGAGACACAGAGAGAGACAGAGAGAGACTAAGATAGAGACAGAGAGAGAGAGAGACAGAGAGAGATAGAGAAAGAGACAGAGATAGACAAAGAGAGAGACAGATAGAGAGACAGAGAGAGAGACTGACAGAGAAAGAGAGAGACAGAGAGAGAGAGACAGAGAGAGAGAGACAGACAGAGTCCGAAAACAGACAAAGAGAGAGAGACAGAAAGAGACAGAGAGAGAGATAGAGAGAGACAGCGAGAGACACAGAGAGAGACAGAGAGAGACAGAGAGATAGAGAGAGACAGAGAGAGAGAGACAGAGAGAGAGACAGACAGAGACCGAAAACAAACAAAGAGAGAGAGACAGAAAGAGACAGAGAGAGAGATAGAGAGATACAGCGAGAGACACAGAGAGAGACAGAGAGAGACAGAGAGATAGAGAGAGACAGAGACAGAGTGAGAGAGACTGAGAGAGACAGAGAGAGACACAGATAGAGAGAGAGAGACAGAGAGAGACAGAGAGATAAAGAGAGAGACAGAGAGAGAGAGACAGAGAGAGACACAGAGAGAGACAAAGAGATAGACAGAGACAAAGAGAGAGACAGAGAGACACAAAGACAAAGTGAGAGAGACAGAGAGAGACAGAGAGAGAGACAGAGAGAGACAGAGAGAGACAGAGAGAGACACACAGAGAGACAGAAAGGAGACAAAACAAGAGAGATAGAGACAGAAAGAGACAGAGAGAGATAGAGAGACAGAAAAAGACACAGAGAGAGACAGAGACAGAGAGAGAGACAGAGAGAGAGACAGAGACAAAGAGAGAGACAGAGAGAGACAGAGATATAGTGAGAGAGACTGATAGAGACAGAATGAGAGACAGAGAGAGAAAGAGATAGAGACAGAGAGAGACAGATAGAGACACAGAGAGACACAGAGAGAGATAGAGAGAGAGGTAGATAGAGAGAGACAAAGAGAGAGACAGAGAGAGACAAAGAGAGAGACAGAGAGAGAGACAGAGAGAGAGACAGAGAGAGATGGAGAGACAAGAGCGAGAGACAGAGAGAGAGACAGAGAGAGACACAGAGAGAGACAGAGAAAAGAGAGAGACAGAGAGAAACAGAGACAGAGTGAGAGAGACTGAGAGAGACAGAGAGAGAGACAGAGACAGAGTGAGAGAGATTGAGAGAGACAGAGAGAGAGACAGAGAGGCAGAGATAAAGAGAGAGACCGAGAGAGACAGAGAGAGACAGAGAGACAGAGAGAGACAGAAAGAGAGACAGAGAGAGACAGAGAGATACAGAGAGAGACAGAGAGAGACACAGATAGAGACAGAGAAAGACAGAGAGAGACAGAGTTAGAGACAGAAAGAGAGACAGAGAGATAGAGATAGTGATAGAGAGAGACAGAGAGAAAGACAGAGAGAGACAGATAGAGAGACAGAGAGAGAGACTGACAGAGAAAGAGAGAGACCGAAAGAGAGAAAGAGAGAGACAGAGACAGAGAGAGAGAGACAGAGAGAGAGAGACAGACAGAGACCGAAAACAGACAAAGAGAGAGAGACAGAAAGAGACAGAGAGAGAGAGATAGAGAGAGACAGCGAGAGACACAGAGAGAGACAGAGAGAGAGACAGAGAGATAGAGAGAGACAGAGAGAGACAGAGACAGAGTGAGAGAGACTGAGAGAGACAGAGAGAGACACAGATAGAGAGAGAGACAGAGAGAGACAGAGAGATAAAGAGAGAGACAGAGAGAGAGAGAGAGACAGAGAGAGACACAGAGAGAGACAAAGAGATAGACAGAGACAAAGAGAGAGACAGAGAGACACAAAGACAAATTGAGAGAGACAGAGAGAGACAGAGAGAGAGACAGAGAGAGACAGAGAGAGACAGAGAGAGACAGAGAGAGAGACACAGAGAGACAGAAAGGAGACAAAGCAAGAGAGATAAAGAGAGACAGAAAGAGACAGAGAGATAGAGAGACAGAAAAAGACACAGAGAGAGACAGAGACACAGAGAGAGACAGAGAGGGAGACAGAGACAAAGCGAGAGACAGAGAGAGACAGAGATATAGTGATAGAGACTGATAGAGACAGAATGAGAGACAGAGAGAGACAGAGATAGAGACAGAGAGAGACAGATAGAGACACAGAGAGACACAGAGAGAGATAGAGAGAGAGGTAGATAGAGAGAGACAAAGAGAGAGACAGAGAGAGACAAAGAGAGAGACAGAGAGAGACAGAGACAGAGTGAGATAGACTGAGAGAAACAGAGAGAGACACAGAGAGAGACAGAGAGAGACAGAAAGAGACAGAGAGAGAGATAGAGAGAGACAGAGAGAGACACAGAGAGAAACAGAGTGAGACAGAGAGATACAGAGATAGAGACAGAGAGAGACAGAGAGAGAGACATAGAGAGACAGAGATAGAGACAGAGAGAAACAGAGAGGGACAGAGAGAGACAGAGATAGGCATAGAGAGAGATAGACAGAGAGAGGGACAGAGAGTGACAGAGAGAGAGACAGAGAGAGAGACAGAGACAGACAAAGAGAGATAGAGACAGAAAGAGACAGATAGAGAGATAGAGAGAGACAGAGAGAGACACAGAGAGAAACAGACTGAAGACAGAGACAAAGAGAGAGACAGAGTGAGAGAGAATGAGAGAGACAGAGAGAGAGACAAAGAGAAACAGAGACAGAGTGAGAGAGACTGAGAGAGACAGAGAGAGACACAGAGAGAGACAGAGTGAGACAGAGAGATACGGAGATAGAGACAGAGAGAGACAGAGAGATACAGAGAGATACAGAGAGAGACAGAGAGAGAAAGAGATAGAAAATAAACAGACTTAGAGAGAGAGACAGAGAGAGACAGAAAGAGACAGAGGGAGAGATAGAGAGAGACAAAGAAAGACACAGAGAGAGACAGAGAGAGACAGAGACAAAGAGAGAGACAGAGAGAGACAGAGATAGAGACAGAGAGAGACAGAGAGACAGAGAGAGACAGAGAGAGACAGAGTGATACAGAGAGAGAGACAGAAGGAGAGACAGAGAGAGACAGAAAACAGATAAAGGGAGAGAAACAGAGAGAGACAGAAAGAAACAGAGAGAGATAGAGAGAGACAGAGAGAGACACAGAGAGAGACAGAGAGAGAGACAGAGACAAAGAGAGAGACAGAGAGAGACAGAGACAGAGTGAGAGAGACTTAGAGACAGAGAGACAGAGACAAAGTGAGAGAGACTGAGATAGACAGAGAGAGAAACAGAGAAAACAGAGACAAAGTGAGAGACAGAGAGAGACAGAGAGAGTGAGATAGATAGAGAGAGACAGAGAGATACAGAGAGAGACAGATAGAGACACAGAGAGAGACAGAGAGAGACAGAGAGAGACAGAGAGAGACAGAGAGAGACAGAGAGAGACAGTGAGAGAGACAGAGATAGAGACAGACAGAGACAGAAAACAGACAAAGGGAGAGAGACAGAGAGAGTCAAAAAGAGACAGTTAGAGAGATAGAGAGAGACAGAGAGAGACACAGAGAGAGACAGAGATAGACAGAGACAAAGAGAGAGACAGAGCGAGACAGAGACAGAGTGAGCGAGACTGAGAGAGACAGAGAGTGAGACAGAGAGAGACAGAGACAGAGTGATAGAGACTGAGAGAGACAGAGAGACATAGACAAAGAAAGATACAGACAGAGACAGAGAGAGAGACTGAGAGAGACAGAGAGATACAGAGAGAGACAGAGAGAGATACAGAGAGAGACAGAGAGAGACAGAGAAAGACAGAGAGAGAAAGAGAGAGACAGAGAGAGACAGAGATAGAGACAGAGAGAAAGACAGAGAGAGACAGATAGATACAGAGAGAGACAGAGAGAGACACAGAGAGAGACAGAGATAGACAGAAAGAGACAGAGAAAGATAGAGAGAGACAGAGAGAGACACAGAGAGAGACAAAGAGATAGACAGAGACAAAGAGAGAGACAGAGAGAGAGAGACAAAGTGAGAGAGACAGAGAGAGACAGAGAGAGAGACAGAGAGAGATAGAGACAAAGTGAGAGAGACAGAGAGAGACAGAGAGAGACAGAGAGAGATATAGACAAAGTGAGAGAGACTGAGATAGACAGAGAGAGGGACAGAGAGAGACAGAGACAAAGAGAGAGACAGAGACAGAGTGAGATAGACTGAGAGAGACAGAGAGAGACACAGAGAGAGAGAGAGACAGAGATAGGGACAGAGAGAGACAGAGAGAGTCAGAGACAAAGAGAGAGTCAGAGAGAGACAGACCAGAGTGAGAGAGACTGAGAGAGACAGAGAGCGGGACAGAGAGAGACTGAGAAAGACAGAGAGAGAGACAGAGAGAGACAGAGACAAAGAGAGAGACAGAGAGAGACAGATAGATACAGAGAGAGACAGAGAGAGACACAAAGAGAGACAGAGAGAGACAGAAAGAGACAGAGAGAGATAGAGAGAGACAGAGAGAGACACAGAGAGAGACAAAGAGATAGACAGAGACAAAGAGAGAGACAGAGAGTGAGAGACAAAGTGAGAGACACAGAGAGATACAGAGAGAGAGACAGAGAGAGATAGAGACAAAGTGAGAGAGACTGAGATAGACAGAGAGAGAGACAGAGAGAGACAGAGACAAAGAGAGAGACAGACAGAGACAGAGACAGAGTGAGATAGACTGAGAGAGACAGAGAGAGACATAGAAGCCAGATAGAGACAGAGAGAGACAGAGAGAGAAAGAGATAGAGACAGAGAGAGACAGAGAGATAGACAGAGAGAGACAGAGAGAGAGCCAGAGAGAGACAGAGAGAGACAGAGTGATACAGAGAGTGAGACAGAAAGAGAGACAGAGATATAGTGATAGAGACTGATAGAGACAGAATGAGAGACAGAGAGAGACAGAGATAGAGACAGAGAGAGACAGATAGAGACACAGAGAGACACAGAGAGAGATAGAGAGAGAGGTAGATAGAGAGAGACAAAGAGAGAGACAGAGAGAGACAAAGAGAGAGACAGAGAGAGACAGAGACAGAGTGAGATAGACTGAGAGAAACAGAGAGAGACACAGAGAGAGACAGAGAGAGACAGAAAGAGACAGAGAGAGAGATAGAGAGAGACAGAGAGAGACACAGAGAGAAACAGAGTGAGACAGAGAGATACAGAGATAGAGACAGAGAGAGACAGAGAGAGAGACATAGAGAGACAGAGATAGAGACAGAGAGAAACAGAGAGGGACAGAGAGAGACAGAGATAGGCATAGAGAGAGATAGACAGAGAGAGGGACAGAGAGTGACAGAGAGAGAGACAGAGAGAGAGACAGAGACAGACAAAGAGAGATAGAGACAGAAAGAGACAGATAGAGAGATAGAGAGAGACAGAGAGAGACACAGAGAGAAACAGACTGAAGACAGAGACAAAGAGAGAGACAGAGTGAGAGAGAATGAGAGAGACAGAGAGAGAGACAAAGAGAAACAGAGACAGAGTGAGAGAGACTGAGAGAGACAGAGAGAGACACAGAGAGAGACAGAGTGAGACAGAGAGATACGGAGATAGAGACAGAGAGAGACAGAGAGATACAGAGAGATACAGAGAGAGACAGAGAGAGAAAGAGATAGAAAATAAACAGACTTAGAGAGAGAGACAGAGAGAGACAGAAAGAGACAGAGGGAGAGATAGAGAGAGACAAAGAAAGACACAGAGAGAGACAGAGAGAGACAGAGACAAAGAGAGAGACAGAGAGAGACAGAGATAGAGACAGAGAGAGACAGAGAGACAGAGAGAGACAGAGAGAGACAGAGTGATACAGAGAGAGAGACAGAAGGAGAGACAGAGAGAGACAGAAAACAGATAAAGGGAGAGAAACAGAGAGAGACAGAAAGAAACAGAGAGAGATAGAGAGAGACAGAGAGAGACACAGAGAGAGACAGAGAGAGAGACAGAGACAAAGAGAGAGACAGAGAGAGACAGAGACAGAGTGAGAGAGACTTAGAGACAGAGAGACAGAGACAAAGTGAGAGAGACTGAGATAGACAGAGAGAGAAACAGAGAAAACAGAGACAAAGAGAGAGACAGAGAGAGACAGAGAGAGTGAGATAGATAGAGAGAGACAGAGAGATACAGAGAGAGACAGAGAGAGACACAGAGAGAGACAGAGAGAGACAGAGAGAGACAGAGAGAGACAGAGAGAGACAGAGAGAGACAGTGAGAGAGACAGAGTTAGAGACAGACAGAGACAGAAAACAGACAAAGGGAGAGAGACAGAGAGAGTCAAAAAGAGACAGTTAGAGAGATAGAGAGAGACAGAGAGAGACACAGAGAGAGACAGAGATAGACAGAGACAAAGAGAGAGACAGAGCGAGACAGAGACAGAGTGAGCGAGACTGAGAGAGACAGAGAGTGAGACAGAGAGAGACAGAGACAGAGTGATAGAGACTGAGAGAGACAGAGAGACATAGACAAAGAAAGATACAGACAGAGACAGAGAGAGAGACTGAGAGAGACAGAGAGATACAGAGAGAGACAGAGAGAGATACAGAGAGAGACAGAGAGAGACAGAGAAAGACAGAGAGAGAAAGAGAGAGACAGAGAGAGACAGAGATAGAGACAGAGAGAAAGACAGAGAGAGACAGATAGATACAGAGAGAGACAGAGAGAGACACAGAGAGAGACAGAGATAGACAGAAAGAGACAGAGAAAGATAGAGAGAGACAGAGAGAGACACAGAGAGAGACAAAGAGATAGACAGAGACAAAGAGAGAGACAGAGAGAGAGAGACAAAGTGAGAGAGACAGAGAGAGACAGAGAGAGAGACAGAGAGAGATAGAGACAAAGTGAGAGAGACAGAGAGAGACAGAGAGAGACAGAGAGAGATATAGACAAAGTGAGAGAGACTGAGATAGACAGAGAGAGGGACAGAGAGAGACAGAGACAAAGAGAGAGACAGAGACAGAGTGAGATAGACTGAGAGAGACAGAGAGAGACACAGAGAGAGAGAGAGACAGAGATAGGGACAGAGAGAGACAGAGAGAGTCAGAGACAAAGAGAGAGTCAGAGAGAGACAGACCAGAGTGAGAGAGACTGAGAGAGACAGAGAGCGGGACAGAGAGAGACTGAGAAAGACAGAGAGAGAGACAGAGAGAGACAGAGACAAAGAGAGAGACAGAGAGAGACAGATAGATACAGAGAGAGACAGAGAGAGACACAAAGAGAGACAGAGAGAGACAGAAAGAGACAGAGAGAGATAGAGAGAGACAGAGAGAGACACAGAGAGAGACAAAGAGATAGACAGAGACAAAGAGAGAGACAGAGAGTGAGAGACAAAGTGAGAGACACAGAGAGAGACAGAGAGAGAGACAGAGAGAGATAGAGACAAAGTGAGAGAGACTGAGATAGACAGAGAGAGAGACAGAGAGAGACAGAGACAAAGAGAGAGACAGACAGAGACAGAGACAGAGTGAGATAGACTGAGAGAGACAGAGAGAGACATAGAAGCCAGATAGAGACAGAGAGAGACAGAGAGAGAAAGAGATAGAGACAGAGAGAGACAGAGAGATAGACAGAGAGAGACAGAGAGAGAGCCAGAGAGAGACAGAGAGAGACAGAGTGATACAGAGAGTGAGACAGAAAGAGAGACAGAGAGAGACAGAAAACAGACAAAGGGAGAGAAACAGAGAGAGACAGAAAGAGACAGAGAGAGAGATAGAGAGAGACAGAGAGAGACACAGACAGAGACAGAGAGAGACAGAGACAAAGAGAGAGACAGAGAGAGACAGAGACAGAGTGAGATAGACTGAGAGAGACAGAGAGAGACACAGAGAGACACAGAGAGAGAGAGAGATAGGGGCAGAGAGAGACAGATTGAGACCGAGAGAGACAGAGAGAGACAGAGATAAAGACAGAGACAGAGAGAGACTGAGAGAGACAGAGAGAGAGACAGAGACAAAGAGAGAGATAGAGAGACAGACCAGAGTGAGAGAGACTGAGAGAGACAGAGAGCGGGACAGAGAGAGACAGAGAAAAAGTGAGAGAGACTGAGATAGACAGAGAGAGAGACAGAGAGATACAGAGACAAAGAGAGAGACAGAGAGAGACAGAGACGGAGTGAGATAGATGGAGAGAGAAAGAGAGAGACACAGAGAGAGACAGAGAGAGACAGAGAGAGACAGAGATAGAGACAGAGAGAGAGACATAGAGAGAGACAGTGAGATACAGAGAGAGACAGAGAGAGACAGAGAGAGAAAGAAACCGACAAAGAGAGAGAGACAGAAAGAGACAGATAGAGAGATAGAGAGAGACAGAGAGAGACACAGAGAGTAACAGACAAAAGACAGAGACAAAGAGAGAGACAGAGAAAGAGTGAGAGAGAATGAGAGAGACAGAGAGACAGAGAGAAACAGAGACAGAGTGAGAGAGACAGAGAGACAAAGAGAGACACAGAGAGAGACAGAGTGAGACAGTGAGATACGGAGATAGAGACACAGAGAGAGACAGAGAGAGAAAGAGAGATACAGAGAGAGACAGAGAGAGAGAAAAAGACAGAAAGAAAACAAAGAGAGAGAGACAGAGAGAGAAAGAAAGAGACAGAGAGAGAGATAGAGAGAGACAAAGAAATACACAGCGAAAGACAGAGTGAGACAGAGAGAGACAGAGAGAGACAGAGAGAGAAACAGAGACAACGAGAGAGACAGAGAGAGACAGAACAGAGTGAGATAGACTGAGAGAGACAGAGAGAGACACAGAGAGAGACAGAGAGAGACAGAGAGAGACAGAGTGATACAGAGAGAGAGACAGAAAGAGAGACAGAGAGAGACAGAAAACAGAGAAAGGGAGAGAAACAGAGAGAGACAGAAAGAGACAGAGAGAGAAATAGAGAGAGACAGAGAGAGACATGGTGAGAGAGACAGAGAGAGAAAGAGACAAAGAGAGAGACAGAGCGAGACAGAGACAGAGTGAGAGAGACTGAGAGACAGAGAGACAGAGAGAGACAGAGACAAATTGAGAGCGACTGAGATAGACAGAGATAGACAGAGAGAGACAGAGACAAAGAGAGAGACAGAGAGAGACAGAGACAGAGTGAGATAGACTGAGAGAAACAGAGAGAGACAGAGAGAGAGACAGAGAGAGACAGAAAGAGACAGAGAGAGAGATAGAGAGAGACAGAGAGAGACACAGAGAGAAACAGAGTGAGACAGAGAGATACGGAGATAGAGACAGAGAGAGACAGAGAGAGAGACATAGAGAGACAGAGATAGAGACAGAGAGAAACAGAGAGGGACAGAGAGAGACAGAGATAGGCATAGAGAGAGATAGACAGAGAGAGGGACAGAGAGTGACAGAGAGAGAGACAGAGAGAGAGACAGAGACAGACAAAGAGAGATAGAGACAGAAAGAGACAGATAGAGAGATAGAGAGAGACAGAGAGAGACACAGAGAGAAACAGACTGAAGACAGAGACAAAGAGAGAGACAGAGTGAGAGAGAATGAGAGAGACAGAGAGAGAGACAAAGAGAAACAGAGACAGAGTGAGAGAGTCTGAGAGAGACAGAGAGAGACACAGAGAGAGACAGAGTGAGACAGAGAGATACGGAGATAGAGACAGAGAGAGACAGAGAGATACAGAGAGATACAGAGAGAGACAGAGAGAGAAAGAGACAGAAAATAAACAGACTTAGAGAGAGAGACAGAGAGAGACAGAAAGAGACAGAGGGAGAGATAGAGAGAGACAAAGAAAGACACAGAGAGAGACAGAGAGAGACAGAGACAAAGAGAGAGACAGAGAGAGAAAGAGACAGAGTGAGAGAGACTTAGAGAGAGACAGAGAGAAACAGAGAAAGATTGAGAGAGACTGAGAGAGATAGAGAGAGAGACAGAGAGAGACATATACAAAGACATAGACAGAGAGAGACAGAGAGATACAGAGAGAGACAGAGAGAGACACAGAGAGAGACTGAGAGAGACAGAGAGAGACATAGAGAGACAGAGAGAGACAGAGATAGAGAGAGAGAAAGACAGAGAGAGACACAGAGAGAGACAGAGAGAGACTAAGATAGAGACAGAGAGAGAGAGACAGAGAGAGACAGAGAAAGACAGAGAAAGAGACAGAGAGAGACAAAGAGAGAGACAGATAGAGAGACAGAGAGAGAGAGACTGACAGAGAAAGAGAGAGACAGAGAGAGACAGAGAGAGAGAGACAGAGAGAGAGACAGACAGAGACCGAAAACAAACAAAGAGAGAGAGACAGAAAGAGACAGAGAGAGAGATAGAGAGATACAGCGAGAGACACAGAGAGAGACAGAGAGAGACAGAGAGATAGAGAGAGACAGAGACAGAGTGAGAGAGACTGAGAGAGACAGAGAGAGACACAGATAGAGAGAGAGAGACAGAGAGAGACAGAGAGATAAAGAGAGAGACAGAGAGAGAGAGACAGAGAGAGACACAGAGAGAGACAAAGAGAGAGACAGAGAGACACAAAGACAAAGTGAGAGAGACAGAGAGAGACAGAGAGAGAGACAGAGAGAGACAGAGAGAGACAGAGAGAGACACACAGAGAGACAGAAAGGAGACAAAACAAGAGAGATAAAGAGAGACAGAAAGAGACAGAGAGAGATAGAGAGACAGAAAAAGACACAGAGAGAGACAGAGACAGAGAGAGAGACAGAGAGAGAGACAGAGACAAAGAGAGAGACAGAGAGAGACAGAGATATAGTGAGAGAGACTGATAGAGACAGAATGAGAGACAGAGAGAGAAAGAGATAGAGACAGAGAGAGACAGATAGAGACACAGAGAGACACAGAGAGAGATAGAGAGAGAGGTAGATAGAGAGAGACAAAGAGAGAGACAGAGAGAGACAAAGAGAGAGACAGAGAGAGAGACAGAGAGAGAGACAGAGAGAGATGGAGAGACAAGAGCGAGAGACAGAGAGAGAGACAGAGAGAGACACAGAGAGAGACAGAGAAAAGAGAGAGACAGAGAGAAACAGAGACAGAGTGAGAGAGACTGAGAGAGACAGAGAGAGAGACAGAGACAGAGTGAGAGAGATTGAGAGAGACAGAGAGAGAGACAGAGAGGCAGAGATAAAGAGAGAGACCGAGAGAGACAGAGAGAGACAGAGAGACAGAGAGAGACAGAAAGAGAGACAGAGAGAGACAGAGAGATACAGAGAGAGACAGAGAGAGACACAGATAGAGACAGAGAGAGACAGAGAGAGACAGAGTTAGAGACAGAAAGAGAGACAGAGAGATAGAGATAGTGATAGAGAGAGACAGAGAGAAAGACAGAGAGAGACAGATAGAGAGACAGAGAGAGAGACTGACAGAGAAAGAGAGAGACAGAAAGAGAGAAAGAGAGAGACAGAGACAGAGAGAGAGAGACAGAGAGAGAGAGACAGACAGAGACCGAAAACAGACAAAGAGAGAGAGACAGAAAGAGACAGAGAGAGAGAGATAGAGAGAGACAGCGAGAGACACAGAGAGAGACAGAGAGAGAGACAGAGAGATAGAGAGAGACAGAGAGAGACAGAGACAGAGTGAGAGAGACTGAGAGAGACAGAGAGAGACACAGATAGAGAGAGAGACAGAGAGAGACAGAGAGATAAAGAGAGAGACAGAGAGAGAGAGACAGAGAGAGACACAGAGAGAGACAAAGAGATAGACAGAGACAAAGAGAGAGACAGAGAGACACAAAGACAAATTGAGAGAGACAGAGAGAGACAGAGAGAGAGACAGAGAGAGACAGAGAGAGACAGAGAGAGACAGAGAGAGAGACACAGAGAGACAGAAAGGAGACAAAGCAAGAGAGATAAAGAGAGACAGAAAGAGACAGAGAGATAGAGAGACAGAAAAAGACACAGAGAGAGACAGAGACACAGAGAGAGACAGAGAGGGAGACAGAGACAAAGCGAGAGACAGAGAGAGACAGAGATATAGTGATAGAGACTGATAGAGACAGAATGAGAGACAGAGAGAGACAGAGATAGAGACAGAGAGAGACAGATAGAGACACAGAGAGACACAGAGAGAGATAGAGAGAGAGGTAGATAGAGAGAGACAAAGAGAGAGACAGAGAGAGACAAAGAGAGAGACAGAGAGAGAGATAGAGAGAGAGACAGAGAGAGATGGAGAGACAAGAGCGAGAGACAGAGAGAGAGACAGAGAGAGACACAGAGAGAGACAGAGAAAAGAGAGAGACAGAGAGAAACAGAGACAGAGTGAGAGAGACTGAGAGAGACAGAGAGAGAGACAGAGAGGCAGAGATAAAGAGAGAGACCGAGAGAGACAGAGAGAGACAGAGAGACAGAGAGAGACAGAGAGAGAGACAGAGAGAGACAGAGAGAGACACAGAGAGAGACAAAGAGAGAGACAGAGACAAAGAGAGAGACAGAGAGACACAAAGACAAATTGAGAGAGACAGAGAGAGACAGAGAGAGAGACAGAGAGAGACAGAGAGAGACAGAGAGAGACAGAGAGAAAGACACAGAGTGACAGAAAGTAGACAAAGCAAGAGAGATAAAGAGAGACAGAATGAGACAGAGAGAGATAGAGAGACAGAAAAAGACACAGAGAGAGACAGAGACACAGAGAGAGACAGAGAGGGAGACAGAGACAAAGAGAGAGACAGAGAGAGACAGAGATATAGTGAGAGAGACTGATAGAGACAGAATGAGAGACAGAGAGAGACAGAGATAGAGACAGAGAGAGACAGATAGAGACACAGAGAGACACAGAGAGAGATAGAGAGAGAGGTAGATAGAGAGAGACAAAGAGAGACAGAGAGAGACAAAGAGAGAGACAGAGAGAGAGATAGAGAGAGAGACAGAGAGAGATGGAGAGACAAGAGCGAGAGACAGAGAGAGAGACAGAGAGAGACACAGAGAGAGACAGAGAAAAGAGAGAGACAGAGAGAAACAGAGACAGAGTGAGAGAGACTGAGAGAGACAGAGAGAGAGACAGAGACAGAGTGAGAGAGATTGAGAGAGACAGAGAGAGAGACAGAGAGGCAGAGATAAAGAGAGAGACCGAGAGAGACAGAGAGAGACAGAGAGACAGAGAGAGACAGAGAGAGAGACAGAGAGAGACAGAGAGAGACACAGATAGAGACAGAGAGAGACAGAGAGAGACAGAGTTAGAGACAGAAAGAGAGACAGAGAGATAGAGATAGTGATAGAGAGAGACAGAGAGAAAGACCGAGAGAGACAGAGAGAGACAGATAGATACAGAGAGAGTCAGAGAGAGACACAGAGAGAGACAGAGAGAGACAGAAAGAGACAGAGAGAGATAGAGACACAGAGAGACACAGAGAGAGACAAAGAAATAGACAGAGACAAAGAGAGAGACAGAGAGAGAAAGAGACAAAGTGAGAGAGACAGAGAGAGACAGAGAGAAACAGAGAGAGATATAGACAAAGTGAGAGAGACTGAGATAGACAGAGAGAGGGACAGAGAGAGACAGAGACAAAGAGAGAGACAGAGAGAGACAGAGACAGAGTGAGATAGACTGAGAGAGACAGAGAGAGACACAGAGAGAGACAGAGAGAGACAGAGAGAGACAGAGTGATACAGAGAGAGAGACAGAAAGAGAGACAGAGAGAGACAGAAAACAGACAAAGGGTTGAGAAACAGAAAGAGACAGAAAGAGACTGAGAGAGAGATAGAGAGAGACAGAGAGAGACACAGAGAGAGACAGAGACAGAGTGAGAGAGACTGAGAGACAGAGAGACAGAGAGAGACAGAGACAAAGTGAGAGAGACTGAGATAGACAGAGAGAGAGACAGAGAGAGACAGAGACAAAGAGAGAGACAGACAGAGACAGAGACAGAGTGAGATAGACTGAGAGAGACAGAGAGAGACAGAGAGAGACAGAGATAGAGACAGAGAGAGACAGAGAGAGAGACAGAGAGAGACAGAGAGAGACAGAGAGAGACAGAGTGATACAGAGAGAGAGACAGAAAGAGAGACAGAGAGAGACAGAAAACAGAGAAAGGGAGAGAAACAGTGAGAGACAGAAAGAGACAGAGAGAGAGATAGAGAGAGACAGAGAGAGACACAGAGAAAGACAGAGAGATAGAAAGAGACAAAGAGAGAGACAGAGCAAGACAGAGACAGAGTGAGAGAGACCGAGAGACAGAGAGACAGAGAGAGACAGAACAGAGTGAGAGAGACTGAGAGAGACAGAGAGAGGGACAGAGAAAGACAGAGAGAGAGAAAGAGACAAAGAGAGAGACAGAGCGAGACAGAGACAGAGTGAGAGAGACTGAGAGTCAGAGAGACAGAGAGAGACAGAGACAAATTGAGAGAGACCTAGATAGACAGAGATAGACAGAGAGAGACAGAGACAAAGAGAGAGACAGAGAGAGACAGAGACAGAGTGAGATAGACTGAGAGAGATAGAGAGAGACACAGAGAGAGACAGAGAGAGACAGAAAGAGACAGAGAGAGAGATAGAGAGAGACAGAGAGAGACACAGAGAGAAACAGAGGGAGACAGAGAGATACGGAGATAGAGACAGAGAGAGACAGAGAGAGAGACATAGAGAGACAGAGATAGAGACAGAGAGAAACAGAGAGGGACAGAGAGAGACAGAGATAGGCATAGAGAGAGATAGACAGAGAGAGAGACAGAGAGTGACAGAGAGAGAGACAGAGAGAGAGACAGAGACAGAGAAAGAGAGATAGAGACAGAAAGAAACAGATAGAGAGATAGAGAGAGACAGAGAGAGACACAGAGAGAAACAGACTGAAGACAGAGACAAAGAGAGAGTCAGAGTGAGAGAGAATGAGAGAGACAGAGAGAGAGACAGAGAGAAACAGAGACAGAGTGAGAGAGACTGAGAGAGACAGAGAGAGACACAGAGAGAGACAGAGTGAGACAGAGAGATACGGAGATAGAGACAGAGAGAGACAGAGAGAGAGACAGAGAGAGACAGAGATAGAGATAGAGAGAGACAAAGAAAGACACAGAGAGAGAGACAGAGAGAGACAGAGACAAAGAGAGAGACAGAGAGAGACAGAGTCAGAGTGAGAGAGACTTAGAGAGAGACAGAGAGAAACAGAGAAAGATTGAGAGAGACTAAGGGAGATAGAGAGA
>NW_028227341.1:255000-257500 GCF_978045245.1 Mus caroli
GTGAGAGAGACAGAGAGAGACAGAGAGAGAGAGACAGAGAGAGACAGAGAAAGACAGGGACACAGAGAGACAGAAAGGAGACAAAGCAAGAGAGATAAAGAGAGACAGAAAGAGACAGAGAGAGATAGAGAGACAGAAAAAGACACAGAGAGAGACAGAGACACAGAGAGAGACAGAGAGGGAGACAGAGACAAAGAGAGAGACAGAGAGAGACAGAGATATAGTGAGAGAGACTGATAGAGACAGAATGAGAGACAGAGAGAGACAGAGATAGAGACAGAGAGAGACAGATAGAGACACAGAGAGACACAGAGAGAGATAGAGAGAGAGGTAGATAGAGAGAGACAAAGAGAGAGACAGAGAGAGACAAAGAGAGAGACAGAGAGAGAGAGAGAGAGACAGAGAGAGATGGAGAGACAAGAGCGAGAGACAGAGAGAGAGACAGAGAGAGACACAGAGAGAGACAGAGAAAAGAGAGAGACAGAGAGAAACAGAGACAGAGTGAGAGAGACTGAGAGAGACAGAGAGAGAGACAGAGACAGAGTGAGAGAGATTGAGAGAGACAGAGAGAGAGACAGAGAGGCAGAGATAAAGAGAGAGACCGAGAGAGACAGAGAGAGACAGAGAGACAGAGAGAGACAGAGAGAGAGACAGAGAGAGACAGAGAGAGACACAGATAGAGACAGAGAGAGACAGAGAGAGACAGAGTTAGAGACAGAAAGAGAGACAGAGAGATAGAGATAGTGATAGAGAGAGACAGAGAGAAAGACCGAGAGAGACAGAGAGAGACAGATAGATACAGAGAGAGTCAGAGAGAGACACAGAGAGAGACAGAGAGAGACAGAAAGAGACAGAGAGAGATAGAGACACAGAGAGACACAGAGAGAGACAAAGAAATAGACAGAGACAAAGAGAGAGACAGAGAGAGAAAGAGACAAAGTGAGAGAGACAGAGAGAGACAGAGAGAAACAGAGAGAGATATAGACAAAGTGAGAGAGACTGAGATAGACAGAGAGAGGGACAGAGAGAGACAGAGACAAAGAGAGAGACAGAGAGAGACAGAGACAGAGTGAGATAGACTGAGAGAGACAGAGAGAGACACAGAGAGAGACACAGAGAGAGACAGAGAGAGACAGAGTGATACAGAGAGAGAGACAGAAAGAGAGACAGAGAGAGACAGAAAACAGACAAAGGGTTGAGAAACAGAAAGAGACAGAAAGAGACTGAGAGAGAGATAGAGAGAGACAGAGAGAGACACAGAGAGAGACAGAGACAGAGTGAGAGAGACTGAGAGACAGAGAGACAGAGAGAGACAGAGACAAAGTGAGAGAGACTGAGATAGACAGAGAGAGAGACAGAGAGAGACAGAGACAAAGAGAGAGACAGAGACAGAGACAGAGTGAGATAGACTGAGAGAGACAGAGAGAGACAGAGAGAGACAGAGATAGAGACAGAGAGAGACAGAGAGAGAGACAGAGAGAGACAGAGAGAGACAGAGAGAGACAGAGTGATACAGAGAGAGAGACAGAAAGAGAGACAGAGAGAGACAGAAAACAGAGAAAGGGAGAGAAACAGTGAGAGACAGAAAGAGACAGAGAGAGAGATAGAGAGAGACAGAGAGAGACACAGAGAAAGACAGAGAGATAGAAAGAGACAAAGAGAGAGACAGAGCAAGACAGAGACAGAGTGAGAGAGACCGAGAGACAGAGAGACAGAGAGAGACAGAACAGAGTGAGAGAGACTGAGAGAGACAGAGAGAGGGACAGAGAAAGACAGAGAGAGAGAAAGAGACAAAGAGAGAGACAGAGCGAGACAGAGACAGAGTGAGAGAGACTGAGAGTCAGAGAGACAGAGAGAGACAGAGACAAATTGAGAGAGACCTAGATAGACAGAGATAGACAGAGAGAGACAGAGACAAAGAGAGAGACAGAGAGAGACAGAGACAGAGTGAGATAGACTGAGAGAGATAGAGAGAGACACAGAGAGAGACAGAGAGAGACAGAAAGAGACAGAGAGAGAGATAGAGAGAGACAGAGAGAGACACAGAGAGAAACAGAGGGAGACAGAGAGATACGGAGATAGAGACAGAGAGAGACAGAGAGAGAGACATAGAGAGACAGAGATAGAGACAGAGAGAAACAGAGAGGGACAGAGAGAGACAGAGATAGGCATAGAGAGAGATAGACAGAGAGAGAGACAGAGAGTGACAGAGAGAGAGACAGAGAGAGAGACAGAGACAGAGAAAGAGAGATAGAGACAGAAAGAAACAGATAGAGAGATAGAGAGAGACAGAGAGAGACACAGAGAGAAACAGACTGAAGACAGAGACAAAGAGAGAGTCAGAGTGAGAGAGAATGAGAGAGACAGAGAGAGAGACAGAGAGAAACAGAGACAGAGTGAGAGAGACTGAGAGAGACAGAGAGAGACACAGAGAGAGACAGAGTGAGACAGAGAGATACGGAGATAGAGACAGAGAGAGACAGAGAGAGACAGAGATAGA
>NW_028227341.1:262500-290000 GCF_978045245.1 Mus caroli
CAGAGAGAGAGACAGAAAGAGAGACAGAGAGAGACAGAAAACAGAGAAAGGGAGAGAAACAGTGAGAGACAGAAAGAGACAGAGAGAGAGATAGAGAGAGACAGAGAGAGACACAGAGAAAGACAGAGAGATAGAAAGAGACAAAGAGAGAGACAGAGCAAGACAGAGACAGAGTGAGAGAGACCGAGAGACAGAGAGACAGAGAGAGACAGAACAGAGTGAGAGAGACTGAGAGAGACAGAGAGAGGGACAGAGAAAGACAGAGAGAGAGAAAGAGACAAAGAGAGAGACAGAGCGAGACAGAGACAGAGTGAGAGAGACTGAGAGTCAGAGAGACAGAGAGAGACAGAGACAAATTGAGAGAGACCTAGATAGACAGAGATAGACAGAGAGAGACAGAGACAAAGAGAGAGACAGAGAGAGACAGAGACAGAGTGAGATAGACTGAGAGAGATAGAGAGAGACACAGAGAGAGACAGAGAGAGACAGAAAGAGACAGAGAGAGAGATAGAGAGAGACAGAGAGAGACACAGAGAGAAACAGAGGGAGACAGAGAGATACGGAGATAGAGACAGAGAGAGACAGAGAGAGAGACATAGAGAGACAGAGATAGAGACAGAGAGAAACAGAGAGGGACAGAGAGAGACAGAGATAGGCATAGAGAGAGATAGACAGAGAGAGAGACAGAGAGTGACAGAGAGAGAGACAGAGAGAGAGACAGAGACAGAGAAAGAGAGATAGAGACAGAAAGAAACAGATAGAGAGATAGAGAGAGACAGAGAGAGACACAGAGAGAAACAGACTGAAGA
This sequence comes from Mus caroli, assembly GCF_978045245.1. NCBI lineage: Eukaryota > Metazoa > Chordata > Mammalia > Rodentia > Muridae > Mus > Mus caroli. The sequence goes on from NW_028227341.1 coordinate 263,310, forward strand.
CAGAGACAAAGAGAGAGTCAGAGTGAGAGAGAATGAGAGAGACAGAGAGAGAGACAGAGAGAAACAGAGACAGAGTGAGAGAGACTGAGAGAGACAGAGAGAGACACAGAGAGAGACAGAGTGAGACAGAGAGATACGGAGATAGAGACAGAGAGAGACAGAGAGAGACAGAGATAGAGATAGAGAGAGACAAAGAAAGACACAGAGAGAGAGACAGAGAGAGACAGAGACAAAGAGAGAGACAGAGAGAGACAGAGTCAGAGTGAGAGAGACTTAGAGAGAGACAGAGAGAAACAGAGAAAGATTGAGAGAGACTAAGGGAGATAGAGAGAGAGACAGAGAGAGACAGATACAAAGAGATAGACAGAGAGAGACAGAGAGATACAGAGAGAGACAGAGAGAGACACAGAGAGAGACTGAGAGAGACAGAGAGAGACATAGAGAGACAGAGAGAGACAGAGATAGAGACAGAGAGAGACAGAGAGAGACACATAGAGAGACAGAGAGAGACTAAGATAGAGACAGAGAGAGAGAGACAGAGTGAGACAGAGAGAGACAGAGAGAGAGACAGAGAGAGACAAAGAGAGAGACAGATAGAGAGACAGAGAGAGACTAAGATAGAGACAGAGAGAGAGAGACAGAGAGAGACACAGAGAGAGACAGAGTGAGACAGAGAGATACGGAGATAGAGACAGAGAGAGACAGAGAGAGAGACAGAGTGAGACAGAGAGATACAGAGAGAGACAGAGAGAGAAAGAGACAGAAAATAAACAGACTTAGAGAGAGACAGAGAGAGACAGAAAGAGACAGACAGAGAGAGAGAGAGAGAGACAAAGAAAGACACAGAGAGAGACAGAGAGAGACAGAGACAAAGAGAGAGACAGAGAGAGACAGAGACAGAGTGAGAGAGACTTAGAGAGAGACAGAGAGAAACAGAGAAAGATTGAGAGAGACTGAGAGAGATAGAGAGAGAGACAGAGAGAGACAGATACAAAGAGATAGACAGAGAGAGACAGAGAGATACAGAGAGAGACAGAGAGAGACACAGAGAGAGACTGAGAGAGACAGAGAGAGACATAGAGAGACAGAGAGAGACAGAGATAGAGACAGAGAGAGACAGAGAGAGACACAGAGAGAGACAGAGAGAGACTAAGATAGAGACAGAGAGAGAGAGAGACAGAGAGAGATAGAGAAAGAGACAGAGATAGACAAAGAGAGAGACAGATAGAGAGACAGAGAGAGAGACTGACAGAGAAAGAGAGAGACAGAGAGAGAGAGACAGAGAGAGAGAGACAGACAGAGTCCGAAAACAGACAAAGAGAGAGAGACAGAAAGAGACAGAGAGAGAGATAGAGAGAGACAGCGAGAGACACAGAGAGAGACAGAGAGAGACAGAGAGATAGAGAGAGACAGAGAGAGAGAGACAGAGAGAGAGACAGACAGAGACCGAAAACAAACAAAGAGAGAGAGACAGAAAGAGACAGAGAGAGAGATAGAGAGATACAGCGAGAGACACAGAGAGAGACAGAGAGAGACAGAGAGATAGAGAGACAGAGACAGAGTGAGAGAGACTGAGAGAGACAGAGAGAGACACAGATAGAGAGAGAGAGACAGAGAGAGACAGAGAGATAAAGAGAGAGACAGAGAGAGAGAGACAGAGAGAGACACAGAGAGAGACAAAGAGATAGACAGAGACAAAGAGAGAGACAGAGAGACACAAAGACAAAGTGAGAGAGACAGAGAGAGACAGAGAGAGAGACAGAGAGAGACAGAGAGAGACAGAGAGAGACACACAGAGAGACAGAAAGGAGACAAAACAAGAGAGATAGAGACAGAAAGAGACAGAGAGAGATAGAGAGACAGAAAAAGACACAGAGAGAGACAGAGACAGAGAGAGAGACAGAGAGAGAGACAGAGACAAAGAGAGAGACAGAGAGAGACAGAGATATAGTGAGAGAGACTGATAGAGACAGAATGAGAGACAGAGAGAGAAAGAGATAGAGACAGAGAGAGACAGATAGAGACACAGAGAGACACAGAGAGAGATAGAGAGAGAGGTAGATAGAGAGAGACAAAGAGAGAGACAGAGAGAGACAAAGAGAGAGACAGAGAGAGAGACAGAGAGAGAGACAGAGAGAGATGGAGAGACAAGAGCGAGAGACAGAGAGAGAGACAGAGAGAGACACAGAGAGAGACAGAGAAAAGAGAGAGACAGAGAGAAACAGAGACAGAGTGAGAGAGACTGAGAGAGACAGAGAGAGAGACAGAGACAGAGTGAGAGAGATTGAGAGAGACAGAGAGAGAGACAGAGAGGCAGAGATAAAGAGAGAGACCGAGAGAGACAGAGAGAGACAGAGAGACAGAGAGAGACAGAAAGAGAGACAGAGAGAGACAGAGAGATACAGAGAGAGACAGAGAGAGACACAGATAGAGACAGAGAAAGACAGAGAGAGACAGAGTTAGAGACAGAAAGAGAGACAGAGAGATAGAGATAGTGATAGAGAGAGACAGAGAGAAAGACAGAGAGAGACAGATAGAGAGACAGAGAGAGAGACTGACAGAGAAAGAGAGAGACAGAAAGAGAGAAAGAGAGAGACAGAGACAGAGAGAGAGAGACAGAGAGAGAGAGACAGACAGAGACCGAAAACAGACAAAGAGAGAGAGACAGAAAGAGACAGAGAGAGAGAGATAGAGAGAGACAGCGAGAGACACAGAGAGAGACAGAGAGAGAGACAGAGAGATAGAGAGAGACAGAGAGAGACAGAGACAGAGTGAGAGAGACTGAGAGAGACAGAGAGAGACACAGATAGAGAGAGAGACAGAGAGAGACAGAGAGAAAAAGAGAGAGACAGAGAGAGAGAGAGAGACAGAGAGAGACACAGAGAGAGACAAAGAGATAGACAGAGACAAAGAGAGAGACAGAGAGACACAAAGACAAATTGAGAGAGACAGAGAGAGACAGAGAGAGAGACAGAGAGAGACAGAGAGAGACAGAGAGAGACAGAGAGAGAGACACAGAGAGACAGAAAGGAGACAAAGCAAGAGAGATAAAGAGAGACAGAAAGAGACAGAGAGATAGAGAGACAGAAAAAGACACAGAGAGAGACAGAGACACAGAGAGAGACAGAGAGGGAGACAGAGACAAAGCGAGAGACAGAGAGAGACAGAGATATAGTGATAGAGACTGATAGAGACAGAATGAGAGACAGAGAGAGACAGAGATAGAGACAGAGAGAGACAGATAGAGACACAGAGAGACACAGAGAGAGATAGAGAGAGAGGTAGATAGAGAGAGACAAAGAGAGAGACAGAGAGAGACAAAGAGAGAGACAGAGAGAGAGATAGAGAGAGAGACAGAGAGAGATGGAGAGACAAGAGCGAGAGACAGAGAGAGAGACAGAGAGAGACACAGAGAGAGACAGAGAAAAGAGAGAGACAGAGAGAAACAGAGACAGAGTGAGAGAGACTGAGAGAGATAGAGAGAGAGACAGAGAGGCAGAGATAAAGAGAGAGACCGAGAGAGACAGAGAGAGACAGAGAGACAGAGAGAGACAGAGAGAGAGACAGAGAGAGACAGAGAGAGACACAGAGAGAGACAAAGAGAGAGACAGAGACAAAGAGAGAGACAGAGAGACACAAAGACAAATTGAGAGAGACAGAGAGAGACAGAGAGAGAGACAGAGAGAGACAGAGAGAGACAGAGAGAGACAGAGAGAAAGACACAGAGTGACAGAAAGGAGACAAAGCAAGAGAGATAAAGAGAGACAGAAAGAGACAGAGAGAGATAGAGAGACAGAAAAAGACACAGAGAGAGACAGAGACACAGAGAGAGACAGAGAGGGAGACAGAGACAAAGAGAGAGACAGAGAGAGACAGAGATATAGTGAGAGAGACTGATAGAGACAGAATGAGAGACAGAGAGAGACAGAGATAGAGACAGAGAGAGACAGATAGAGACACAGAGAGACACAGAGAGAGATAGAGAGAGAGGTAGATAGAGAGAGACAAAGAGAGAGACAGAGAGAGACAAAGAGAGAGACAGAGAGAGAGATAGAGAGAGAGACAGAGAGAGATGGAGAGACAAGAGCGAGAGACAGAGAGAGAGACAGAGAGAGACACAGAGAGAGACAGAGAAAAGAGAGAGACAGAGAGAAACAGAGACAGAGTGAGAGAGACTGAGAGAGACAGAGAGAGAGACAGAGACAGAGTGAGAGAGATTGAGAGAGACAGAGAGAGAGACAGAGAGGCAGAGATAAAGAGAGAGACCGAGAGAGACAGAGAGAGACAGAGAGACAGAGAGAGACAGAGAGAGAGACAGAGAGAACAGAGAGAGACACAGATAGAGACAGAGAGAGACAGAGAGAGACAGAGTTAGAGACAGAAAGAGAGACAGAGAGATAGAGATAGTGATAGAGAGAGACAGAGAGAAAGACCGAGAGAGACAGAGAGAGACAGATAGATACAGAGAGAGTCAGAGAGAGACACAGAGAGAGACAGAGAGAGACAGAAAGAGACAGAGAGAGATAGAGACACAGAGAGACACAGAGAGAGACAAAGAAATAGACAGAGACAAAGAGAGAGACAGAGAGAGAAAGAGACAAAGTGAGAGAGACAGAGAGAGACAGAGAGAAACAGAGAGAGATATAGACAAAGTGAGAGAGACTGAGATAGACAGAGAGAGGGACAGAGAGAGACAGAGACAAAGAGAGAGACAGAGAGAGACAGAGACAGAGTGAGATAGACTGAGAGAGACAGAGAGAGACACAGAGAGAGACAGAGAGAGACAGAGAGAGACAGAGTGATACAGAGAGAGAGACAGAAAGAGAGACAGAGAGAGACAGAAAACAGACAAAGGGTTGAGAAACAGAAAGAGACAGAAAGAGACTGAGAGAGAGATAGAGAGAGACAGAGAGAGACACAGAGAGAGACAGAGACAGAGTGAGAGAGACTGAGAGACAGAGAGACAGAGAGAGACAGAGACAAAGTGAGAGAGACTGAGATAGACAGAGAGAGAGACAGAGAGAGACAGAGACAAAGAGAGAGACAGACAGAGACAGAGACAGAGTGAGATAGACTGAGAGAGACAGAGAGAGACAGAGAGAGACAGAGATAGAGACAGAGAGAGACAGAGAGAGAGACAGAGAGAGACAGAGAGAGACAGAGAGAGACAGAGTGATACAGAGAGAGAGACAGAAAGAGAGACAGAGAGAGACAGAAAACAGAGAAAGGGAGAGAAACAGTGAGAGACAGAAAGAGACAGAGAGAGAGATAGAGAGAGACAGAGAGAGACACAGAGAAAGACAGAGAGATAGAAAGAGACAAAGAGAGAGACAGAGCAAGACAGAGACAGAGTGAGAGAGACCGAGAGACAGAGAGACAGAGAGAGACAGAACAGAGTGAGAGAGACTGAGAGAGACAGAGAGAGGGACAGAGAAAGACAGAGAGAGAGAAAGAGACAAAGAGAGAGACAGAGCGAGACAGAGACAGAGTGAGAGAGACTGAGAGTCAGAGAGACAGAGAGAGACAGAGACAAATTGAGAGAGACCTAGATAGACAGAGATAGACAGAGAGAGACAGAGACAAAGAGAGAGACAGAGAGAGACAGAGACAGAGTGAGATAGACTGAGAGAGATAGAGAGAGACACAGAGAGAGACAGAGAGAGACAGAAAGAGACAGAGAGAGAGATAGAGAGAGACAGAGAGAGACACAGAGAGAAACAGAGGGAGACAGAGAGATACGGAGATAGAGACAGAGAGAGACAGAGAGAGAGACATAGAGAGACAGAGATAGAGACAGAGAGAAACAGAGAGGGACAGAGAGAGACAGAGATAGGCATAGAGAGAGATAGACAGAGAGAGAGACAGAGAGTGACAGAGAGAGAGACAGAGAGAGAGACAGAGACAGAGAAAGAGAGATAGAGACAGAAAGAAACAGATAGAGAGATAGAGAGAGACAGAGAGAGACACAGAGAGAAACAGACTGAAGACAGAGACAAAGAGAGAGTCAGAGTGAGAGAGAATGAGAGAGACAGAGAGAGAGACAGAGAGAAACAGAGACAGAGTGAGAGAGACTGAGAGAGACAGAGAGAGACACAGAGAGAGACAGAGTGAGACAGAGAGATACGGAGATAGAGACAGAGAGAGACAGAGAGAGACAGAGATAGAGATAGAGAGAGACAAAGAAAGACACAGAGAGAGAGACAGAGAGAGACAGAGACAAAGAGAGAGACAGAGAGAGACAGAGTCAGAGTGAGAGAGACTTAGAGAGAGACAGAGAGAAACAGAGAAAGATTGAGAGAGACTAAGGGAGATAGAGAGAGAGACAGAGAGAGACAGATACAAAGAGATAGACAGAGAGAGACAGAGAGATACAGAGAGAGACAGAGAGAGACACAGAGAGAGACTGAGAGAGACAGAGAGAGACATAGAGAGACAGAGAGAGACAGAGATAGAGACAGAGAGAGACAGAGAGAGACACATAGAGAGACAGAGAGAGACTAAGATAGAGACAGAGAGAGAGAGACAGAGTGAGACAGAGAGAGACAGAGAGAGAGACAGAGAGAGACAAAGAGAGAGACAGATAGAGAGACAGAGAGAGACTAAGATAGAGACAGAGAGAGAGAGACAGAGAGAGACACAGAGAGAGACAGAGTGAGACAGAGAGATACGGAGATAGAGACAGAGAGAGACAGAGAGAGAGACAGAGTGAGACAGAGAGATACAGAGAGAGACAGAGAGAGAAAGAGACAGAAAATAAACAGACTTAGAGAGAGACAGAGAGAGACAGAAAGAGACAGACAGAGAGAGAGAGAGAGAGACAAAGAAAGACACAGAGAGAGACAGAGAGAGACAGAGACAAAGAGAGAGACAGAGAGAGACAGAGACAGAGTGAGAGAGACTTAGAGAGAGACAGAGAGAAACAGAGAAAGATTGAGAGAGACTGAGAGAGATAGAGAGAGAGACAGAGAGAGACAGATACAAAGAGATAGACAGAGAGAGACAGAGAGATACAGAGAGAGACAGAGAGAGACACAGAGAGAGACTGAGAGAGACAGAGAGAGACATAGAGAGACAGAGAGAGACAGAGATAGAGACAGAGAGAGACAGATAGAGACACAGAGAGACACAGAGAGAGATAGAGAGAGAGGTAGATAGAGAGAGACAAAGAGAGAGACAGAGAGAGACAAAGAGAGAGACAGAGAGAGAGATAGAGAGAGAGACAGAGAGAGATGGAGAGACAAGAGCGAGAGACAGAGAGAGAGACAGAGAGAGACACAGAGAGAGACAGAGAAAAGAGAGAGACAGAGAGAAACAGAGACAGAGTGAGAGAGACTGAGAGAGATAGAGAGAGAGACAGAGAGGCAGAGATAAAGAGAGAGACCGAGAGAGACAGAGAGAGACAGAGAGACAGAGAGAGACAGAGAGAGAGACAGAGAGAGACAGAGAGAGACACAGAGAGAGACAAAGAGAGAGACAGAGACAAAGAGAGAGACAGAGAGACACAAAGACAAATTGAGAGAGACAGAGAGAGACAGAGAGAGAGACAGAGAGAGACAGAGAGAGACAGAGAGAGACAGAGAGAAAGACACAGAGTGACAGAAAGGAGACAAAGCAAGAGAGATAAAGAGAGACAGAAAGAGACAGAGAGAGATAGAGAGACAGAAAAAGACACAGAGAGAGACAGAGACACAGAGAGAGACAGAGAGGGAGACAGAGACAAAGAGAGAGACAGAGAGAGACAGAGATATAGTGAGAGAGACTGATAGAGACAGAATGAGAGACAGAGAGAGACAGAGATAGAGACAGAGAGAGACAGATAGAGACACAGAGAGACACAGAGAGAGATAGAGAGAGAGGTAGATAGAGAGAGACAAAGAGAGAGACAGAGAGAGACAAAGAGAGAGACAGAGAGAGAGATAGAGAGAGAGACAGAGAGAGATGGAGAGACAAGAGCGAGAGACAGAGAGAGAGACAGAGAGAGACACAGAGAGAGACAGAGAAAAGAGAGAGACAGAGAGAAACAGAGACAGAGTGAGAGAGACTGAGAGAGACAGAGAGAGAGACAGAGACAGAGTGAGAGAGATTGAGAGAGACAGAGAGAGAGACAGAGAGGCAGAGATAAAGAGAGAGACCGAGAGAGACAGAGAGAGACAGAGAGACAGAGAGAGACAGAGAGAGAGACAGAGAGAACAGAGAGAGACACAGATACAGACAGAGAGAGACAGAGAGAGACAGAGTTAGAGACAGAAAGAGAGACAGAGAGATAGAGATAGTGATAGAGAGAGACAGAGAGAAAGACCGAGAGAGACAGAGAGAGACAGATAGATACAGAGAGAGTCAGAGAGAGACACAGAGAGAGACAGAGAGAGACAGAAAGAGACAGAGAGAGATAGAGACACAGAGAGACACAGAGAGAGACAAAGAAATAGACAGAGACAAAGAGAGAGACAGAGAGAGAAAGAGACAAAGTGAGAGAGACAGAGAGAGACAGAGAGAAACAGAGAGAGATATAGACAAAGTGAGAGAGACTGAGATAGACAGAGAGAGGGACAGAGAGAGACAGAGACAAAGAGAGAGACAGAGAGAGACAGAGACAGAGTGAGATAGACTGAGAGAGACAGAGAGAGACACAGAGAGAGACAGAGAGAGACAGAGAGAGACAGAGTGATACAGAGAGAGAGACAGAAAGAGAGACAGAGAGAGACAGAAAACAGACAAAGGGTTGAGAAACAGAAAGAGACAGAAAGAGACTGAGAGAGAGATAGAGAGAGACAGAGAGAGACACAGAGAGAGACAGAGACAGAGTGAGAGAGACTGAGAGACAGAGAGACAGAGAGAGACAGAGACAAAGTGAGAGAGACTGAGATAGACAGAGAGAGAGACAGAGAGAGACAGAGACAAAGAGAGAGACAGACAGAGACAGAGACAGAGTGAGATAGACTGAGAGAGACAGAGAGAGACAGAGAGAGACAGAGATAGAGACAGAGAGAGACAGAGAGAGAGACAGAGAGAGACAGAGAGAGACAGAGAGAGACAGAGTGATACAGAGAGAGAGACAGAAAGAGAGACAGAGAGAGACAGAAAACAGAGAAAGGGAGAGAAACAGTGAGAGACAGAAAGAGACAGAGAGAGAGATAGAGAGAGACAGAGAGAGACACAGAGAAAGACAGAGAGATAGAAAGAGACAAAGAGAGAGACAGAGCAAGACAGAGACAGAGTGAGAGAGACCGAGAGACAGAGAGACAGAGAGAGACAGAACAGAGTGAGAGAGACTGAGAGAGACAGAGAGAGGGACAGAGAAAGACAGAGAGAGAGAAAGAGACAAAGAGAGAGACAGAGCGAGACAGAGACAGAGTGAGAGAGACTGAGAGTCAGAGAGACAGAGAGAGACAGAGACAAATTGAGAGAGACCTAGATAGACAGAGATAGACAGAGAGAGACAGAGACAAAGAGAGAGACAGAGAGAGACAGAGACAGAGTGAGATAGACTGAGAGAGATAGAGAGAGACACAGAGAGAGACAGAGAGAGACAGAAAGAGACAGAGAGAGAGATAGAGAGAGACAGAGAGAGACACAGAGAGAAACAGAGGGAGACAGAGAGATACGGAGATAGAGACAGAGAGAGACAGAGAGAGAGACATAGAGAGACAGAGATAGAGACAGAGAGAAACAGAGAGGGACAGAGAGAGACAGAGATAGGCATAGAGAGAGATAGACAGAGAGAGAGACAGAGAGTGACAGAGAGAGAGACAGAGAGAGAGACAGAGACAGAGAAAGAGAGATAGAGACAGAAAGAAACAGATAGAGAGATAGAGAGAGACAGAGAGAGACACAGAGAGAAACAGACTGAAGACAGAGACAAAGAGAGAGTCAGAGTGAGAGAGAATGAGAGAGACAGAGAGAGAGACAGAGAGAAACAGAGACAGAGTGAGAGAGACTGAGAGAGACAGAGAGAGACACAGAGAGAGACAGAGTGAGACAGAGAGATACGGAGATAGAGACAGAGAGAGACAGAGAGAGACAGAGATAGAGATAGAGAGAGACAAAGAAAGACACAGAGAGAGAGACAGAGAGAGACAGAGACAAAGAGAGAGACAGAGAGAGACAGAGTCAGAGTGAGAGAGACTTAGAGAGAGACAGAGAGAAACAGAGAAAGATTGAGAGAGACTAAGGGAGATAGAGAGAGAGACAGAGAGAGACAGATACAAAGAGATAGACAGAGAGAGACAGAGAGATACAGAGAGAGACAGAGAGAGACACAGAGAGAGACTGAGAGAGACAGAGAGAGACATAGAGAGACAGAGAGAGACAGAGATAGAGACAGAGAGAGACAGAGAGAGACACATAGAGAGACAGAGAGAGACTAAGATAGAGACAGAGAGAGAGAGACAGAGTGAGACAGAGAGAGACAGAGAGAGAGACAGAGAGAGACAAAGAGAGAGACAGATAGAGAGACAGAGAGAGACTAAGATAGAGACAGAGAGAGAGAGACAGAGAGAGACACAGAGAGAGACAGAGTGAGACAGAGAGATACGGAGATAGAGACAGAGAGAGACAGAGAGAGAGACAGAGTGAGACAGAGAGATACAGAGAGAGACAGAGAGAGAAAGAGACAGAAAATAAACAGACTTAGAGAGAGACAGAGAGAGACAGAAAGAGACAGACAGAGAGAGAGAGAGAGAGACAAAGAAAGACACAGAGAGAGACAGAGAGAGACAGAGACAAAGAGAGAGACAGAGAGAGACAGAGACAGAGTGAGAGAGACTTAGAGAGAGACAGAGAGAAACAGAGAAAGATTGAGAGAGACTGAGAGAGATAGAGAGAGAGACAGAGAGAGACAGATACAAAGAGATAGACAGAGAGAGACAGAGAGATACAGAGAGAGACAGAGAGAGACACAGAGAGAGACTGAGAGAGACAGAGAGAGACATAGAGAGACAGAGAGAGACAGAGATAGAGACAGAGAGAGACAGAGAGAGACACAGAGAGAGACAGAGAGAGACTAAGATAGAGACAGAGAGAGAGAGAGACAGAGAGAGATAGAGAAAGAGACAGAGATAGACAAAGAGAGAGACAGATAGAGAGACAGAGAGAGAGACTGACAGAGAAAGAGAGAGACAGAGAGAGAGAGACAGAGAGAGAGAGACAGACAGAGTCCGAAAACAGACAAAGAGAGAGAGACAGAAAGAGACAGAGAGAGAGATAGAGAGAGACAGCGAGAGACACAGAGAGAGACAGAGAGAGACAGAGAGATAGAGAGAGACAGAGAGAGAGAGACAGAGAGAGAGACAGACAGAGACCGAAAACAAACAAAGAGAGAGAGACAGAAAGAGACAGAGAGAGAGATAGAGAGATACAGCGAGAGACACAGAGAGAGACAGAGAGAGACAGAGAGATAGAGAGACAGAGACAGAGTGAGAGAGACTGAGAGAGACAGAGAGAGACACAGATAGAGAGAGAGAGACAGAGAGAGACAGAGAGATAAAGAGAGAGACAGAGAGAGAGAGACAGAGAGAGACACAGAGAGAGACAAAGAGATAGACAGAGACAAAGAGAGAGACAGAGAGACACAAAGACAAAGTGAGAGAGACAGAGAGAGACAGAGAGAGAGACAGAGAGAGACAGAGAGAGACAGAGAGAGACACACAGAGAGACAGAAAGGAGACAAAACAAGAGAGATAGAGACAGAAAGAGACAGAGAGAGATAGAGAGACAGAAAAAGACACAGAGAGAGACAGAGACAGAGAGAGAGACAGAGAGAGAGACAGAGACAAAGAGAGAGACAGAGAGAGACAGAGATATAGTGAGAGAGACTGATAGAGACAGAATGAGAGACAGAGAGAGAAAGAGATAGAGACAGAGAGAGACAGATAGAGACACAGAGAGACACAGAGAGAGATAGAGAGAGAGGTAGATAGAGAGAGACAAAGAGAGAGACAGAGAGAGACAAAGAGAGAGACAGAGAGAGAGACAGAGAGAGAGACAGAGAGAGATGGAGAGACAAGAGCGAGAGACAGAGAGAGAGACAGAGAGAGACACAGAGAGAGACAGAGAAAAGAGAGAGACAGAGAGAAACAGAGACAGAGTGAGAGAGACTGAGAGAGACAGAGAGAGAGACAGAGACAGAGTGAGAGAGATTGAGAGAGACAGAGAGAGAGACAGAGAGGCAGAGATAAAGAGAGAGACCGAGAGAGACAGAGAGAGACAGAGAGACAGAGAGAGACAGAAAGAGAGACAGAGAGAGACAGAGAGATACAGAGAGAGACAGAGAGAGACACAGATAGAGACAGAGAAAGACAGAGAGAGACAGAGTTAGAGACAGAAAGAGAGACAGAGAGATAGAGATAGTGATAGAGAGAGACAGAGAGAAAGACAGAGAGAGACAGATAGAGAGACAGAGAGAGAGACTGACAGAGAAAGAGAGAGACAGAAAGAGAGAAAGAGAGAGACAGAGACAGAGAGAGAGAGACAGAGAGAGAGAGACAGACAGAGACCGAAAACAGACAAAGAGAGAGAGACAGAAAGAGACAGAGAGAGAGAGATAGAGAGAGACAGCGAGAGACACAGAGAGAGACAGAGAGAGAGACAGAGAGATAGAGAGAGACAGAGAGAGACAGAGACAGAGTGAGAGAGACTGAGAGAGACAGAGAGAGACACAGATAGAGAGAGAGACAGAGAGAGACAGAGAGATAAAGAGAGAGACAGAGAGAGAGAGAGAGACAGAGAGAGACACAGAGAGAGACAAAGAGATAGACAGAGACAAAGAGAGAGACAGAGAGACACAAAGACAAATTGAGAGAGACAGAGAGAGACAGAGAGAGAGACAGAGAGAGACAGAGAGAGACAGAGAGAGACAGAGAGAGAGACACAGAGAGACAGAAAGGAGACAAAGCAAGAGAGATAAAGAGAGACAGAAAGAGACAGAGAGATAGAGAGACAGAAAAAGACACAGAGAGAGACAGAGACACAGAGAGAGACAGAGAGGGAGACAGAGACAAAGCGAGAGACAGAGAGAGACAGAGATATAGTGATAGAGACTGATAGAGACAGAATGAGAGACAGAGAGAGACAGAGATAGAGACAGAGAGAGACAGATAGAGACACAGAGAGACACAGAGAGAGATAGAGAGAGAGGTAGATAGAGAGAGACAAAGAGAGAGACAGAGAGAGACAAAGAGAGAGACAGAGAGAGAGATAGAGAGAGAGACAGAGAGAGATGGAGAGACAAGAGCGAGAGACAGAGAGAGAGACAGAGAGAGACACAGAGAGAGACAGAGAAAAGAGAGAGACAGAGAGAAACAGAGACAGAGTGAGAGAGACTGAGAGAGATAGAGAGAGAGACAGAGAGGCAGAGATAAAGAGAGAGACCGAGAGAGACAGAGAGAGACAGAGAGACAGAGAGAGACAGAGAGAGAGACAGAGAGAGACAGAGAGAGACACAGAGAGAGACAAAGAGAGAGACAGAGACAAAGAGAGAGACAGAGAGACACAAAGACAAATTGAGAGAGACAGAGAGAGACAGAGAGAGAGACAGAGAGAGACAGAGAGAGACAGAGAGAGACAGAGAGAAAGACACAGAGTGACAGAAAGGAGACAAAGCAAGAGAGATAAAGAGAGACAGAAAGAGACAGAGAGAGATAGAGAGACAGAAAAAGACACAGAGAGAGACAGAGACACAGAGAGAGACAGAGAGGGAGACAGAGACAAAGAGAGAGACAGAGAGAGACAGAGATATAGTGAGAGAGACTGATAGAGACAGAATGAGAGACAGAGAGAGACAGAGATAGAGACAGAGAGAGACAGATAGAGACACAGAGAGACACAGAGAGAGATAGAGAGAGAGGTAGATAGAGAGAGACAAAGAGAGAGACAGAGAGAGACAAAGAGAGAGACAGAGAGAGAGATAGAGAGAGAGACAGAGAGAGATGGAGAGACAAGAGCGAGAGACAGAGAGAGAGACAGAGAGAGACACAGAGAGAGACAGAGAAAAGAGAGAGACAGAGAGAAACAGAGACAGAGTGAGAGAGACTGAGAGAGACAGAGAGAGAGACAGAGACAGAGTGAGAGAGATTGAGAGAGACAGAGAGAGAGACAGAGAGGCAGAGATAAAGAGAGAGACCGAGAGAGACAGAGAGAGACAGAGAGACAGAGAGAGACAGAGAGAGAGACAGAGAGAACAGAGAGAGACACAGATAGAGACAGAGAGAGACAGAGAGAGACAGAGTTAGAGACAGAAAGAGAGACAGAGAGATAGAGATAGTGATAGAGAGAGACAGAGAGAAAGACCGAGAGAGACAGAGAGAGACAGATAGATACAGAGAGAGTCAGAGAGAGACACAGAGAGAGACAGAGAGAGACAGAAAGAGACAGAGAGAGATAGAGACACAGAGAGACACAGAGAGAGACAAAGAAATAGACAGAGACAAAGAGAGAGACAGAGAGAGAAAGAGACAAAGTGAGAGAGACAGAGAGAGACAGAGAGAAACAGAGAGAGATATAGACAAAGTGAGAGAGACTGAGATAGACAGAGAGAGGGACAGAGAGAGACAGAGACAAAGAGAGAGACAGAGAGAGACAGAGACAGAGTGAGATAGACTGAGAGAGACAGAGAGAGACACAGAGAGAGACAGAGAGAGACAGAGAGAGACAGAGTGATACAGAGAGAGAGACAGAAAGAGAGACAGAGAGAGACAGAAAACAGACAAAGGGTTGAGAAACAGAAAGAGACAGAAAGAGACTGAGAGAGAGATAGAGAGAGACAGAGAGAGACACAGAGAGAGACAGAGACAGAGTGAGAGAGACTGAGAGACAGAGAGACAGAGAGAGACAGAGACAAAGTGAGAGAGACTGAGATAGACAGAGAGAGAGACAGAGAGAGACAGAGACAAAGAGAGAGACAGACAGAGACAGAGACAGAGTGAGATAGACTGAGAGAGACAGAGAGAGACAGAGAGAGACAGAGATAGAGACAGAGAGAGACAGAGAGAGAGACAGAGAGAGACAGAGAGAGACAGAGAGAGACAGAGTGATACAGAGAGAGAGACAGAAAGAGAGACAGAGAGAGACAGAAAACAGAGAAAGGGAGAGAAACAGTGAGAGACAGAAAGAGACAGAGAGAGAGATAGAGAGAGACAGAGAGAGACACAGAGAAAGACAGAGAGATAGAAAGAGACAAAGAGAGAGACAGAGCAAGACAGAGACAGAGTGAGAGAGACCGAGAGACAGAGAGACAGAGAGAGACAGAACAGAGTGAGAGAGACTGAGAGAGACAGAGAGAGGGACAGAGAAAGACAGAGAGAGAGAAAGAGACAAAGAGAGAGACAGAGCGAGACAGAGACAGAGTGAGAGAGACTGAGAGTCAGAGAGACAGAGAGAGACAGAGACAAATTGAGAGAGACCTAGATAGACAGAGATAGACAGAGAGAGACAGAGACAAAGAGAGAGACAGAGAGAGACAGAGACAGAGTGAGATAGACTGAGAGAGATAGAGAGAGACACAGAGAGAGACAGAGAGAGACAGAAAGAGACAGAGAGAGAGATAGAGAGAGACAGAGAGAGACACAGAGAGAAACAGAGGGAGACAGAGAGATACGGAGATAGAGACAGAGAGAGACAGAGAGAGAGACATAGAGAGACAGAGATAGAGACAGAGAGAAACAGAGAGGGACAGAGAGAGACAGAGATAGGCATAGAGAGAGATAGACAGAGAGAGAGACAGAGAGTGACAGAGAGAGAGACAGAGAGAGAGACAGAGACAGAGAAAGAGAGATAGAGACAGAAAGAAACAGATAGAGAGATAGAGAGAGACAGAGAGAGACACAGAGAGAAACAGACTGAAGACAGAGACAAAGAGAGAGTCAGAGTGAGAGAGAATGAGAGAGACAGAGAGAGAGACAGAGAGAAACAGAGACAGAGTGAGAGAGACTGAGAGAGACAGAGAGAGACACAGAGAGAGACAGAGTGAGACAGAGAGATACGGAGATAGAGACAGAGAGAGACAGAGAGAGACAGAGATAGAGATAGAGAGAGACAAAGAAAGACACAGAGAGAGAGACAGAGAGAGACAGAGACAAAGAGAGAGACAGAGAGAGACAGAGTCAGAGTGAGAGAGACTTAGAGAGAGACAGAGAGAAACAGAGAAAGATTGAGAGAGACTAAGGGAGATAGAGAGAGAGACAGAGAGAGACAGATACAAAGAGATAGACAGAGAGAGACAGAGAGATACAGAGAGAGACAGAGAGAGACACAGAGAGAGACTGAGAGAGACAGAGAGAGACATAGAGAGACAGAGAGAGACAGAGATAGAGACAGAGAGAGACAGAGAGAGACACATAGAGAGACAGAGAGAGACTAAGATAGAGACAGAGAGAGAGAGACAGAGTGAGACAGAGAGAGACAGAGAGAGAGACAGAGAGAGACAAAGAGAGAGACAGATAGAGAGACAGAGAGAGACTAAGATAGAGACAGAGAGAGAGAGACAGAGAGAGACACAGAGAGAGACAGAGTGAGACAGAGAGATACGGAGATAGAGACAGAGAGAGACAGAGAGAGAGACAGAGTGAGACAGAGAGATACAGAGAGAGACAGAGAGAGAAAGAGACAGAAAATAAACAGACTTAGAGAGAGACAGAGAGAGACAGAAAGAGACAGACAGAGAGAGAGAGAGAGAGACAAAGAAAGACACAGAGAGAGACAGAGAGAGACAGAGACAAAGAGAGAGACAGAGAGAGACAGAGACAGAGTGAGAGAGACTTAGAGAGAGACAGAGAGAAACAGAGAAAGATTGAGAGAGACTGAGAGAGATAGAGAGAGAGACAGAGAGAGACAGATACAAAGAGATAGACAGAGAGAGACAGAGAGATACAGAGAGAGACAGAGAGAGACACAGAGAGAGACTGAGAGAGACAGAGAGAGACATAGAGAGACAGAGAGAGACAGAGATAGAGACAGAGAGAGACAGAGAGAGACACAGAGAGAGACAGAGAGAGACTAAGATAGAGACAGAGAGAGAGAGAGACAGAGAGAGATAGAGAAAGAGACAGAGATAGACAAAGAGAGAGACAGATAGAGAGACAGAGAGAGAGACTGACAGAGAAAGAGAGAGACAGAGAGAGAGAGACAGAGAGAGAGAGACAGACAGAGTCCGAAAACAGACAAAGAGAGAGAGACAGAAAGAGACAGAGAGAGAGATAGAGAGAGACAGCGAGAGACACAGAGAGAGACAGAGAGAGACAGAGAGATAGAGAGAGACAGAGAGAGAGAGACAGAGAGAGAGACAGACAGAGACCGAAAACAAACAAAGAGAGAGAGACAGAAAGAGACAGAGAGAGAGATAGAGAGATACAGCGAGAGACACAGAGAGAGACAGAGAGAGACAGAGAGATAGAGAGACAGAGACAGAGTGAGAGAGACTGAGAGAGACAGAGAGAGACACAGATAGAGAGAGAGAGACAGAGAGAGACAGAGAGATAAAGAGAGAGACAGAGAGAGAGAGACAGAGAGAGACACAGAGAGAGACAAAGAGATAGACAGAGACAAAGAGAGAGACAGAGAGACACAAAGACAAAGTGAGAGAGACAGAGAGAGACAGAGAGAGAGACAGAGAGAGACAGAGAGAGACAGAGAGAGACACACAGAGAGACAGAAAGGAGACAAAACAAGAGAGATAGAGACAGAAAGAGACAGAGAGAGATAGAGAGACAGAAAAAGACACAGAGAGAGACAGAGACAGAGAGAGAGACAGAGAGAGAGACAGAGACAAAGAGAGAGACAGAGAGAGACAGAGATATAGTGAGAGAGACTGATAGAGACAGAATGAGAGACAGAGAGAGAAAGAGATAGAGACAGAGAGAGACAGATAGAGACACAGAGAGACACAGAGAGAGATAGAGAGAGAGGTAGATAGAGAGAGACAAAGAGAGAGACAGAGAGAGACAAAGAGAGAGACAGAGAGAGAGACAGAGAGAGAGACAGAGAGAGATGGAGAGACAAGAGCGAGAGACAGAGAGAGAGACAGAGAGAGACACAGAGAGAGACAGAGAAAAGAGAGAGACAGAGAGAAACAGAGACAGAGTGAGAGAGACTGAGAGAGACAGAGAGAGAGACAGAGACAGAGTGAGAGAGATTGAGAGAGACAGAGAGAGAGACAGAGAGGCAGAGATAAAGAGAGAGACCGAGAGAGACAGAGAGAGACAGAGAGACAGAGAGAGACAGAAAGAGAGACAGAGAGAGACAGAGAGATACAGAGAGAGACAGAGAGAGACACAGATAGAGACAGAGAAAGACAGAGAGAGACAGAGTTAGAGACAGAAAGAGAGACAGAGAGATAGAGATAGTGATAGAGAGAGACAGAGAGAAAGACAGAGAGAGACAGATAGAGAGACAGAGAGAGAGACTGACAGAGAAAGAGAGAGACAGAAAGAGAGAAAGAGAGAGACAGAGACAGAGAGAGAGAGACAGAGAGAGAGAGACAGACAGAGACCGAAAACAGACAAAGAGAGAGAGACAGAAAGAGACAGAGAGAGAGAGATAGAGAGAGACAGCGAGAGACACAGAGAGAGACAGAGAGAGAGACAGAGAGATAGAGAGAGACAGAGAGAGACAGAGACAGAGTGAGAGAGACTGAGAGAGACAGAGAGAGACACAGATAGAGAGAGAGACAGAGAGAGACAGAGAGATAAAGAGAGAGACAGAGAGAGAGAGAGAGACAGAGAGAGACACAGAGAGAGACAAAGAGATAGACAGAGACAAAGAGAGAGACAGAGAGACACAAAGACAAATTGAGAGAGACAGAGAGAGACAGAGAGAGAGACAGAGAGAGACAGAGAGAGACAGAGAGAGACAGAGAGAGAGACACAGAGAGACAGAAAGGAGACAAAGCAAGAGAGATAAAGAGAGACAGAAAGAGACAGAGAGATAGAGAGACAGAAAAAGACACAGAGAGAGACAGAGACACAGAGAGAGACAGAGAGGGAGACAGAGACAAAGCGAGAGACAGAGAGAGACAGAGATATAGTGATAGAGACTGATAGAGACAGAATGAGAGACAGAGAGAGACAGAGATAGAGACAGAGAGAGACAGATAGAGACACAGAGAGACACAGAGAGAGATAGAGAGAGAGGTAGATAGAGAGAGACAAAGAGAGAGACAGAGAGAGACAAAGAGAGAGACAGAGAGAGAGATAGAGAGAGAGACAGAGAGAGATGGAGAGACAAGAGCGAGAGACAGAGAGAGAGACAGAGAGAGACACAGAGAGAGACAGAGAAAAGAGAGAGACAGAGAGAAACAGAGACAGAGTGAGAGAGACTGAGAGAGATAGAGAGAGAGACAGAGAGGCAGAGATAAAGAGAGAGACCGAGAGAGACAGAGAGAGACAGAGAGACAGAGAGAGACAGAGAGAGAGACAGAGAGAGACAGAGAGAGACACAGAGAGAGACAAAGAGAGAGACAGAGACAAAGAGAGAGACAGAGAGACACAAAGACAAATTGAGAGAGACAGAGAGAGACAGAGAGAGAGACAGAGAGAGACAGAGAGAGACAGAGAGAGACAGAGAGAAAGACACAGAGTGACAGAAAGGAGACAAAGCAAGAGAGATAAAGAGAGACAGAAAGAGACAGAGAGAGATAGAGAGACAGAAAAAGACACAGAGAGAGACAGAGACACAGAGAGAGACAGAGAGGGAGACAGAGACAAAGAGAGAGACAGAGAGAGACAGAGATATAGTGAGAGAGACTGATAGAGACAGAATGAGAGACAGAGAGAGACAGAGATAGAGACAGAGAGAGACAGATAGAGACACAGAGAGACACAGAGAGAGATAGAGAGAGAGGTAGATAGAGAGAGACAAAGAGAGAGACAGAGAGAGACAAAGAGAGAGACAGAGAGAGAGATAGAGAGAGAGACAGAGAGAGATGGAGAGACAAGAGCGAGAGACAGAGAGAGAGACAGAGAGAGACACAGAGAGAGACAGAGAAAAGAGAGAGACAGAGAGAAACAGAGACAGAGTGAGAGAGACTGAGAGAGACAGAGAGAGAGACAGAGACAGAGTGAGAGAGATTGAGAGAGACAGAGAGAGAGACAGAGAGGCAGAGATAAAGAGAGAGACCGAGAGAGACAGAGAGAGACAGAGAGACAGAGAGAGACAGAGAGAGAGACAGAGAGAACAGAGAGAGACACAGATAGAGACAGAGAGAGACAGAGAGAGACAGAGTTAGAGACAGAAAGAGAGACAGAGAGATAGAGATAGTGATAGAGAGAGACAGAGAGAAAGACCGAGAGAGACAGAGAGAGACAGATAGATACAGAGAGAGTCAGAGAGAGACACAGAGAGAGACAGAGAGAGACAGAAAGAGACAGAGAGAGATAGAGACACAGAGAGACACAGAGAGAGACAAAGAAATAGACAGAGACAAAGAGAGAGACAGAGAGAGAAAGAGACAAAGTGAGAGAGACAGAGAGAGACAGAGAGAAACAGAGAGAGATATAGACAAAGTGAGAGAGACTGAGATAGACAGAGAGAGGGACAGAGAGAGACAGAGACAAAGAGAGAGACAGAGAGAGACAGAGACAGAGTGAGATAGACTGAGAGAGACAGAGAGAGACACAGAGAGAGACAGAGAGAGACAGAGAGAGACAGAGTGATACAGAGAGAGAGACAGAAAGAGAGACAGAGAGAGACAGAAAACAGACAAAGGGTTGAGAAACAGAAAGAGACAGAAAGAGCCTGAGAGAGAGATAGAGAGAGACAGAGAGAGACACAGAGAGAGACAGAGACAGAGTGAGAGAGACTGAGAGACAGAGAGACAGAGAGAGACAGAGACAAAGTGAGAGAGACTGAGATAGACAGAGAGAGAGACAGAGAGAGACAGAGACAAAGAGAGAGACAGACAGAGACAGAGACAGAGTGAGATAGACTGAGAGAGACAGAGAGAGACAGAGAGAGACAGAGATAGAGACAGAGAGAGACAGAGAGAGAGACAGAGAGAGACAGAGAGAGACAGAGAGAGACAGAGTGATACAGAGAGAGAGACAGAAAGAGAGACAGAGAGAGACAGAAAACAGAGAAAGGGAGAGAAACAGTGAGAGACAGAAAGAGACAGAGAGAGAGATAGAGAGAGACAGAGAGAGACACAGAGAAAGACAGAGAGATAGAAAGAGACAAAGAGAGAGACAGAGCAAGACAGAGACAGAGTGAGAGAGACCGAGAGACAGAGAGACAGAGAGAGACAGAACAGAGTGAGAGAGACTGAGAGAGACAGAGAGAGGGACAGAGAAAGACAGAGAGAGAGAAAGAGACAAAGAGAGAGACAGAGCGAGACAGAGACAGAGTGAGAGAGACTGAGAGTCAGAGAGACAGAGAGAGACAGAGACAAATTGAGAGAGACCTAGATAGACAGAGATAGACAGAGAGAGACAGAGACAAAGAGAGAGACAGAGAGAGACAGAGACAGAGTGAGATAGACTGAGAGAGATAGAGAGAGACACAGAGAGAGACAGAGAGAGACAGAAAGAGACAGAGAGAGAGATAGAGAGAGACAGAGAGAGACACAGAGAGAAACAGAGGGAGACAGAGAGATACGGAGATAGAGACAGAGAGAGACAGAGAGAGAGACATAGAGAGACAGAGATAGAGACAGAGAGAAACAGAGAGGGACAGAGAGAGACAGAGATAGGCATAGAGAGAGATAGACAGAGAGAGAGACAGAGAGTGACAGAGAGAGAGACAGAGAGAGAGACAGAGACAGAGAAAGAGAGATAGAGACAGAAAGAAACAGATAGAGAGATAGAGAGAGACAGAGAGAGACACAGAGAGAAACAGACTGAAGACAGAGACAAAGAGAGAGTCAGAGTGAGAGAGAATGAGAGAGACAGAGAGAGAGACAGAGAGAAACAGAGACAGAGTGAGAGAGACTGAGAGAGACAGAGAGAGACACAGAGAGAGACAGAGTGAGACAGAGAGATACGGAGATAGAGACAGAGAGAGACAGAGAGAGACAGAGATAGAGATAGAGAGAGACAAAGAAAGACACAGAGAGAGAGACAGAGAGAGACAGAGACAAAGAGAGAGACAGAGAGAGACAGAGTCAGAGTGAGAGAGACTTAGAGAGAGACAGAGAGAAACAGAGAAAGATTGAGAGAGACTAAGGGAGATAGAGAGAGAGACAGAGAGAGACAGATACAAAGAGATAGACAGAGAGAGACAGAGAGATACAGAGAGAGACAGAGAGAGACACAGAGAGAGACTGAGAGAGACAGAGAGAGACATAGAGAGACAGAGAGAGACAGAGATAGAGACAGAGAGAGACAGAGAGAGACACATAGAGAGACAGAGAGAGACTAAGATAGAGACAGAGAGAGAGAGACAGAGTGAGACAGAGAGAGACAGAGAGAGAGACAGAGAGAGACAAAGAGAGAGACAGATAGAGAGACAGAGAGAGACTAAGATAGAGACAGAGAGAGAGAGACAGAGAGAGACACAGAGAGAGACAGAGTGAGACAGAGAGATACGGAGATAGAGACAGAGAGAGACAGAGAGAGAGACAGAGTGAGACAGAGAGATACAGAGAGAGACAGAGAGAGAAAGAGACAGAAAATAAACAGACTTAGAGAGAGACAGAGAGAGACAGAAAGAGACAGACAGAGAGAGAGAGAGAGAGACAAAGAAAGACACAGAGAGAGACAGAGAGAGACAGAGACAAAGAGAGAGACAGAGAGAGACAGAGACAGAGTGAGAGAGACTTAGAGAGAGACAGAGAGAAACAGAGAAAGATTGAGAGAGACTGAGAGAGATAGAGAGAGAGACAGAGAGAGACAGATACAAAGAGATAGACAGAGAGAGACAGAGAGATACAGAGAGAGACAGAGAGAGACACAGAGAGAGACTGAGAGAGACAGAGAGAGACATAGAGAGACAGAGAGAGACAGAGATAGAGACAGAGAGAGACAGAGAGAGACACAGAGAGAGACAGAGAGAGACTAAGATAGAGACAGAGAGAGAGAGAGACAGAGAGAGATAGAGAAAGAGACAGAGATAGACAAAGAGAGAGACAGATAGAGAGACAGAGAGAGAGACTGACAGAGAAAGAGAGAGACAGAGAGAGAGAGACAGAGAGAGAGAGACAGACAGAGTCCGAAAACAGACAAAGAGAGAGAGACAGAAAGAGACAGAGAGAGAGATAGAGAGAGACAGCGAGAGACACAGAGAGAGACAGAGAGAGACAGAGAGATAGAGAGAGACAGAGAGAGAGAGACAGAGAGAGAGACAGACAGAGACCGAAAACAAACAAAGAGAGAGAGACAGAAAGAGACAGAGAGAGATAGAGAGATACAGCGAGAGACACAGAGAGAGACAGAGAGAGACAGAGAGATAGAGAGAGACAGAGACAGAGTGAGAGAGACTGAGAGAGACAGAGAGAGACACAGATAGAGAGAGAGAGACAGAGAGAGACAGAGAGATAAAGAGAGAGACAGAGAGAGAGAGACAGAGAGAGACACAGAGAGAGACAAAGAGATAGACAGAGACAAAGAGAGAGACAGAGAGACACAAAGACAAAGTGAGAGAGACAGAGAGAGACAGAGAGAGAGACAGAGAGAGACAGAGAGAGACAGAGAGAGACACACAGAGAGACAGAAAGGAGACAAAACAAGAGAGATAGAGACAGAAAGAGACAGAGAGAGATAGAGAGACAGAAAAAGACACAGAGAGAGACAGAGACAGAGAGAGAGACAGAGAGAGAGACAGAGACAAAGAGAGAGACAGAGAGAGACAGAGATATAGTGAGAGAGACTGATAGAGACAGAATGAGAGACAGAGAGAGAAAGAGATAGAGACAGAGAGAGACAGATAGAGACACAGAGAGACACAGAGAGAGATAGAGAGAGAGGTAGATAGAGAGAGACAAAGAGAGAGACAGAGAGAGACAAAGAGAGAGACAGAGAGAGAGACAGAGAGAGAGACAGAGAGAGATGGAGAGACAAGAGCGAGAGACAGAGAGAGAGACAGAGAGAGACACAGAGAGAGACAGAGAAAAGAGAGAGACAGAGAGAAACAGAGACAGAGTGAGAGAGACTGAGAGAGACAGAGAGAGAGACAGAGACAGAGTGAGAGAGATTGAGAGAGACAGAGAGAGAGACAGAGAGGCAGAGATAAAGAGAGAGACCGAGAGAGACAGAGAGAGACAGAGAGACAGAGAGAGACAGAAAGAGAGACAGAGAGAGACAGAGAGATACAGAGAGAGACAGAGAGAGACACAGATAGAGACAGAGAAAGACAGAGAGAGACAGAGTTAGAGACAGAAAGAGAGACAGAGAGATAGAGATAGTGATAGAGAGAGACAGAGAGAAAGACAGAGAGAGACAGATAGAGAGACAGAGAGAGAGACTGACAGAGAAAGAGAGAGACAGAAAGAGAGAAAGAGAGAGACAGAGACAGAGAGAGAGAGACAGAGAGAGAGAGACAGACAGAGACCGAAAACAGACAAAGAGAGAGAGACAGAAAGAGACAGAGAGAGAGAGATAGAGAGAGACAGCGAGAGACACAGAGAGAGACAGAGAGAGAGACAGAGAGATAGAGAGAGACAGAGAGAGACAGAGACAGAGTGAGAGAGACTGAGAGAGACAGAGAGAGACACAGATAGAGAGAGAGACAGAGAGAGACAGAGAGATAAAGAGAGAGACAGAGAGAGAGAGAGAGACAGAGAGAGACACAGAGAGAGACAAAGAGATAGACAGAGACAAAGAGAGAGACAGAGAGACACAAAGACAAATTGAGAGAGACAGAGAGAGACAGAGAGAGAGACAGAGAGAGACAGAGAGAGACAGAGAGAGACAGAGAGAGAGACACAGAGAGACAGAAAGGAGACAAAGCAAGAGAGATAAAGAGAGACAGAAAGAGACAGAGAGATAGAGAGACAGAAAAAGACACAGAGAGAGACAGAGACACAGAGAGAGACAGAGAGGGAGACAGAGACAAAGCGAGAGACAGAGAGAGACAGAGATATAGTGATAGAGACTGATAGAGACAGAATGAGAGACAGAGAGAGACAGAGATAGAGACAGAGAGAGACAGATAGAGACACAGAGAGACACAGAGAGAGATAGAGAGAGAGGTAGATAGAGAGAGACAAAGAGAGAGACAGAGAGAGACAAAGAGAGAGACAGAGAGAGAGATAGAGAGAGAGACAGAGAGAGATGGAGAGACAAGAGCGAGAGACAGAGAGAGAGACAGAGAGAGACACAGAGAGAGACAGAGAAAAGAGAGAGACAGAGAGAAACAGAGACAGAGTGAGAGAGACTGAGAGAGATAGAGAGAGAGACAGAGAGGCAGAGATAAAGAGAGAGACCGAGAGAGACAGAGAGAGACAGAGAGACAGAGAGAGACAGAGAGAGAGACAGAGAGAGACAGAGAGAGACACAGAGAGAGACAAAGAGAGAGACAGAGACAAAGAGAGAGACAGAGAGACACAAAGACAAATTGAGAGAGACAGAGAGAGACAGAGAGAGAGACAGAGAGAGACAGAGAGAGACAGAGAGAGACAGAGAGAAAGACACAGAGTGACAGAAAGGAGACAAAGCAAGAGAGATAAAGAGAGACAGAAAGAGACAGAGAGAGATAGAGAGACAGAAAAAGACACAGAGAGAGACAGAGACACAGAGAGAGACAGAGAGGGAGACAGAGACAAAGAGAGAGACAGAGAGAGACAGAGATATAGTGAGAGAGACTGATAGAGACAGAATGAGAGACAGAGAGAGACAGAGATAGAGACAGAGAGAGACAGATAGAGACACAGAGAGACACAGAGAGAGATAGAGAGAGAGGTAGATAGAGAGAGACAAAGAGAGAGACAGAGAGAGACAAAGAGAGAGACAGAGAGAGAGATAGAGAGAGAGACAGAGAGAGATGGAGAGACAAGAGCGAGAGACAGAGAGAGAGACAGAGAGAGACACAGAGAGAGACAGAGAAAAGAGAGAGACAGAGAGAAACAGAGACAGAGTGAGAGAGACTGAGAGAGACAGAGAGAGAGACAGAGACAGAGTGAGAGAGATTGAGAGAGACAGAGAGAGAGACAGAGAGGCAGAGATAAAGAGAGAGACCGAGAGAGACAGAGAGAGACAGAGAGACAGAGAGAGACAGAGAGAGAGACAGAGAGAACAGAGAGAGACACAGATAGAGACAG
The DNA here is from genome assembly GCF_978045245.1 of Mus caroli. NCBI lineage: Eukaryota > Metazoa > Chordata > Mammalia > Rodentia > Muridae > Mus > Mus caroli. The sequence goes on from NW_028227341.1 coordinate 289,486, forward strand.
AGAGAGACAGAGAGAGACAGAGTTAGAGACAGAAAGAGAGACAGAGAGATAGAGATAGTGATAGAGAGAGACAGAGAGAAAGACCGAGAGAGACAGAGAGAGACAGATAGATACAGAGAGAGTCAGAGAGAGACACAGAGAGAGACAGAGAGAGACAGAAAGAGACAGAGAGAGATAGAGACACAGAGAGACACAGAGAGAGACAAAGAAATAGACAGAGACAAAGAGAGAGACAGAGAGAGAAAGAGACAAAGTGAGAGAGACAGAGAGAGACAGAGAGAAACAGAGAGAGATATAGACAAAGTGAGAGAGACTGAGATAGACAGAGAGAGGGACAGAGAGAGACAGAGACAAAGAGAGAGACAGAGAGAGACAGAGACAGAGTGAGATAGACTGAGAGAGACAGAGAGAGACACAGAGAGAGACAGAGAGAGACAGAGAGAGACAGAGTGATACAGAGAGAGAGACAGAAAGAGAGACAGAGAGAGACAGAAAACAGACAAAGGGTTGAGAAA